>NC_057390.1:17419853-17538220 GCF_019320065.1 Cervus canadensis | reverse complement strand
TTTTTTTTATTAGTTGGAGGCTAATTACTTCACAATATTTCAGTGGGTTTTGTCATACATTGACATGAATCAGCCATGGAGTTACACGTATTCCCCATCCCGATCCCCCTCCCACCTCCCTCTCCACCCGATTCCTCTGGGTCTTCCCAGTGCACCAGGCCCGAGCACTTGTCTCATGCATCCCACCTGGGCTGGTGATCTGTTTCACCATAGATAATATACATGCTGTTCTTTTGAAACATCCCACCCTCACCTTCTCCCACAGAGTTCAAAAGTCTGTTCTGCACTTTTGTGTCTCTTTTTCTGTTTTGCATATAGGGTTATCATTACCATCTTTCTAAATTCCATATGTATGTGTTAGTATGCTGTAATAAATGAATGAGTAAATGAGTGTGAGTGAATTAAAAAGCTGCTATGTTGTTTGCAGAAGTCTAGCCAGGGATAATTTTGATGCTGAATTTATTAAAAGTTTGAAGTTTTCTAAATAGAACTGGAAAGCCCTATCTTATATACTGGAGTAGGAAATGGTAACCCAGTCCAGCATTCTTGCCTGGAGAATACCCACAGACAGAGAAGCCTGGCAGGCTACAGTCCTTGGGGTCACAAAGAGTCAGACACTACTGATTGACCAAGCACAGCACATCTTATATATACAGTGAGGATTTTTCTCTGAAGTGTTTCAAGACTTTGGCTTATAAGTAGGGTTTTATTTACCTCAAAAGCCCTAGCTTTCTCTTCATGAAATACTAACACTACCAAGATTTCCGATTTCAAAATGTAATCTAGAAGTATCCCAGTCTGTCTGATCTTCTGCATTTCACTGAATCCACTTGATTTTGTTCTGATTTGTGTGGGGGTACACCAATTAACCATATTTCATTCTTGGAATTTTTGTCTGATTAATCTGTTTTAGTTTGGCTGTGGGCAGCCCAAAATAATATGCCTAGCTCTTTGCCTCAGAAACTTTACCAACATTTACACTCCATATTCAATTGTTAGAGTTTAGCTGGCGCTATGGCACAAACTTAATAAAGATCAGCCAGCTTCTCAAGGAACACTGATGTTATCCAAGGTCTACCATCCTTGTGAGTTGTGAATATAGTGAATAGTCCTTTTCAAAGGATGTATTTTGAATATACTTCAAAGGAAGTATATTGTACTTCAGGTGCCATTGTGTGAACTTTCAATCCTTTTTAAACATATTTCACTGTGGCTAACTTGTAGTAGGGGAGTGAATTGATCCAGTTCTTATTTAACAAATTCTCCTTTCTCACTTAAAAAATACTCTATCATCAATTTAAAATACAACAGTTTTATATTTCTTAAGTGATGGTAGTTAGGTTTTTCCTGTGGCATTAAAAATATTTAAGTATGTTATATAAATTCCTGAATTATTTTTTTAACATTTATTTTTATTTATTTGTCTGACTGCACAGGGTCTTAGTTGTGGCATGTGGGATCTAGTTCCCCAACCAGGGATCAAACCCAGGGCCCCAGCATTGAGAGATCAGGGTCTCAGCTACTGGACCACCAAGGGAGTCCCTCCCTGAACTTTTTTATAGAATTTATCAATTCATACTTTTGAAAAGGGGAAAAAAGAAAGAAGAAAAACTTTCTTCCAATGGACAGAGCAGATTTCCTTTTTTGATAAATGGAAATTCATTAATAGTGCAGCAAATATAACATTGTTATTTACATGAATCTAGTGCTAATTAATCAAGCCAAACTTTGTAAACTGTAATTAAAGTGGCAAAAATGCCTAAAGACTCCTGAATTAGGTTTCACGTGGGCAAGCTAAATAATCATTGTGGGAAAAAAAAATGGCAATTTCCTAAGAGTGTTAATCATTTGGTCCATGTGATTCATTCTTCTGGTAATTGAATGTAATGATTACAATAGACTTGAGATTGTACTACATTAAGGAAAGGAAAGATTGTGTTTAAAATTAGGTATGTTGATCAGATACTCCTTGTAACTTAAACTAATAAGCAGTGTTACATTGACAGCAATAAAACCATTTGAACAAAGTCAAGATGATGTTACTCTGCATAGCATGCAAAATCAAGCAACAGAAATGCTTTCCAGTGAGTTTTTCCTCGTTCTCAGGATCCGCAGATTTATCCTAAACCTGGCTTAGGGTATATTATTAGATGCAGATCCTAAGATAAAGACTTGTAGAAGTCATTTATTAAGTGCTTCGTGGAGTGGTTGGCGGTGGGGAGGGGGGCAGGGACCAGGGATAGGAAGACTGGATCAGGGAAAGGGAGAAGCCAATGATGGGAGTACCCTAGACAGACATCCCACAGTCAGCTCGGTTCCATCTGCCTGGACCAAGTAGCTCCAGTAGTTGAAGGGCAGTCCTTCAATAAAAATCACAGAGACTGACTGTTAAAAGCCCATGGGTCAGGCTGCGGTTTTAGGCACAGAAATGGCAGCAGTGGGCCTTGTCTTCTATAGTGTTTCTTGATGACTTGCATGATTTGAATGCTTCTTATCACATTTGCAAAACTTTAAGATTCTTGAGCTCAGGATTCACATTTAATATGCCTTTGCATCTTCTCAAGTAACTTGCAAATAGTATGATCTCATGAAGTACACACTGAATTACAAAAAATGCAAAAAAATTTCTACTCTACCTGCTCACAATCTTTTCTCGAATGCTACCTGCATTTCGGTGCAGGTATTTTGAGTGAAACATTTCCTTTTATTTTTTTACTTGTATTTTAATTCACCTGTTACTATACTGCTTTGGAATAAGTCTGAAATATTTTTTATCAATTTAAACTTGTCTGATTTATGAAAGTTAAAGAATTCTGGATTCCAATGTAGAATTTTATTACTGTGAAGAACTGTATTTTGAAAGTTATTCAACTTAAAGCAGCATATTCATGCAGAAATCTAAGAAGCACAGAACACTGAAAGACACTCCAATGACTAATAACTGCAACTTTGCTTTCAAATCCCACTCTTGGGCACAATGCTAGATTTTTTGGAAAGGACTGGTTGCCTCTGGAAACTGCAGAGCAACCAGAAGTGAAATGATGCCCCATGCTGATTGTGCACTTAATTCCAGTAACAGTGTGCATACCTGGAGAGTATTTTCATTGCCTCAACTAAACTCTAAGTTATCTAAGAACAAATGTTCTTATCTTGTTCCTTTAGGGTTTTCCCAGTAAGGAATAAAATCCTCTGTTTAATGCGTGGGCAAAATGCATTTTGTCTGGATAAGACTGCGGCTATAATGTTAAGTCACTGAGAAATTTCTGTGGCCACTGTGTCCAGTGTGTTCTCTGTTGATGTGAACAGATGCATAAAAGTTCATAGTGAACCAAATAATCCCCTTTTCTACTTTGCCATATGCTTCTGAGCCTTGACACTTATAAAGTTATGTGTGAAATATAGGAAAGCTAGGGATTTCTACTCACTTGTGTAAAAGTTCAGAAGCATGTCTCCAAACACTTACAATTTTAATTTATTACACACACACACAAACTCATACACACACAAGGTATGTAATGTGTATATAAACCTATCAAATAAATTACAAAACAAAAATTGCAATTTGGGGAAGCTACTTCCATACTTCTTTCCAGTACCATCACACTGCCTTAAGTAATTATTACCTTGTATCTTCTGCTTGGGCTTCCCCAGTGTCTCAGCGGTAAAGAGTCCACCTGCAATGCAGAAGTCACAGGAGATGTGAGTTTGATCCCTGGGTCAGGAAGATCCCTTGGAGGAGGGCATGGCAACCCACTCTCAGTGTTCTTGCCTGGAGAATCCCATGGACAGAGGAGCCTGGTGGGCTATAGTCCATAGCTTCACAAAGAGTCAGACATGACTGAAGCAACAAAGCTCTTGAGCTCACATCTTCTACTCATCACTCACCTACTTTTTAAATATTGAGTTTACCTGACTTTATTGATTTAGCCCTAAATAACACACAGTTAAGCTTTCACTGATTTTGAGCTTTATAGGCATGATATCATGCTGAAAGTCTTCTAAGATTACTTTTACTAATGTACTTCATTATATATTCATTTGTTTATTATATTCAAGCATTTAAAATTCAAACATACATTTTCTTATGGAGGTGTTGTATTTTCATTGCTGTGTACTATGCTAATAAGATATTAGAATAGTTCCTGTATTTTTCTTTTTTTGTATAAATGAACATTGTTGAACATGTTTCCTGGTACAAGTATGAGTTATTCAATAAGTTACATAACTTAACCTTAAATATATTAGTATAAATTTATAATCTAGACATGTAGATTTATTATGTAGATAATAAATATATATTAATATATAGCAGCAGTAAATAGATTAAGACATTAAATAAGTATTAACATTAAATATAACCATTTTGTAGTTTCATTTATCATTCAGCTTGCTCTAATGTTTGATACCTATTCATATACTTTATTTTCTTTAGGTATATCTTCTTTTTGATTTTTGGGCTTTTTAAAATATCTTCTTGATTCTAATCTTTTTTTATCTGTTGTATTTTCAGAGTATTTGGCACTCACTTGACTGTTTTAATTGCTGAAGAGTAATTCTTAATTTTAAGGTAGAACTGTTAAACTTTTCCCACATTTGAAAACTCTTATATGAGAAATACTGTTTGTAAGCATAATGCCCCTCTAAGTCATCTATGTTGTCACAGGTGCAAAGATTTATTCTGTTTATGGTTAAGTAATGTTCCATTGGGTGCTGTGTGTATACTGCTTATTCTTTAGTTGCTCATCTGTTAATGGATCCTTAGGCTGTCTCCACATCTTGGCTATTGTACAAAATGCTGCTATAAAAATGGGAGTATATGTATCTTCTCAAATTAGTGTCTTCATTTTCTTTGGATATATACCCAAGAGTAGAATTGTTGAATCGTATAGTAGTTCTATTTTCAATTTTTTGAAGAACCTCTATAGGTTTTCTATAGTGTCTCTACCAATTTACATCCTTCCCAACTGTGTACTAGGGTTCCCTTTTCTTCATATCCTCACCAACACTTGTTATGTCTTACCTTTTTGATGATAATCATTCTGACAGGCAAGAGGTGGTATCTTACTGTGGACAAAGACATATACTGTATATTTTCACTTCTGTGTGGAATATATGAAAAAAAAAATAACAATAGACTCACAGATATGAAGAACAAACAAGTGAAGAGTGTTGGAGGAAAGGGTGAAAAGGATTAAGATGTACAAACCACCAATTATAAAATGTCAGTCATGGGAATGTAATTCAAAGCACAGAGGATATAGCCAAAGATTTTCTAGTAACTTTGTATGGTGTCTAAGTTATAATAATATTGAAGCACTGTGTTGTGCACTTGAAGCTATTATATTGTACATCAACTAAATGTAAAAAGTTTTTAAAGAAATATTTTTTATTTCACATGTCACTATAATCTTTTCTTTTATACTTTTTAATATTATGCCTCTCACAGGTACTTAATCCATCCAAAACCACATTTACAAAATGTTGGAAGTTGGGTTGTAATGTATTATTAGTGGATAACTATTTTTTCCAATACCATTTAGTTCTTTATCTTTTCAATCATCTTCAGTGCCACGTTAACTGTATTTAAATTTTTTATGCATACTGGGGACTCTTTCTGGGTTTTCTTTTATGTTAAATCTGTTAACATATTTCAACCTGAATGTCATGTCTTCTTTACCGAAACTTCAAGAAAATATTTTTTTAATTATTCATTTCTTTAAATTGGAGGATAATTACAATACTGTGACGGGATTTGCCATACATCAATATGAATAGGCATACATGTGTTCTTTCCATCCCTCCCCATTCCCTTCCTCCAGGTTGTCACAGAGCACTGGCTTTGGGTGCCCTGTGTCATATATCAAACCCTACTGGTCATCTGTTTTACATATGGTAAACAATATCAGTTCAGTTCAGTCTCTCAGCCATGTTCAACTCTTTGCAACCCCATGAACCACAGTACACCAGGGCTCCCTGTCCATCAGCAACTCCCGGAGTCCACCCAAACTCATGTCCATTGAGTCGGTGATGCCACCCATCTCATCCTCTGTTGTCTCCTTCTCCTCCTGCTGTCAGTCTTTCCCAGTATCAGGGTCTTTTCAAATGAGTCAGCTCTTCGCATCATGTGGCCAAAGTATTGGAGTTTCAGCTTCAACATCAGTCCTTCCAATGAACACCCAGGACTCATCTCCTTTAGGATGGACTGGTTAGATCTCCTTGCAGTCCAAGGGACTCCCAGGAGTCTTCTCCAACACCACAGTTTAAAAGCATCAATTCTTCAGCGCTCAGCTTTCTTTATAGTCCGACTCTCACATCCATACATGACTACTGGAAAAACCATAGCCTTGACTAGACAGACCTTTGTTGACAAGATAATGTCTCTGCTTTTTAATATGCTTTCTAGGTTGGTCATAACTTTCCTTCTAAGGAGTAAGCATCTTTTAATTTTATGGCTGCAATCATCATCTGTGGTGATTTTGGAGTCCAAACAAATAAAGAATATGTTTCAATGCTATGGCCTCAAATCACCCCACTTTCTCCTTCATAGGAATCTTAAAGTGAGCCCAGGCTAGTGCGCAGAGTCATTTTTTATTCCTTATCTTGCAAATTGTTGGGACAGCCCTTTAAGCTCCCAGCTTTATTCAGAAGACCCAGTTCAATCCCCTCATTTTTCTTGGACCTAAATTTTTATGTTTTGCCTCCGTGAGTGTATTAAACCCAGACTTCCTGGGTCCCTATCTGAGATTTTCCATGTGTGATTATTTGCTTTGAACTCATCTTTCTGGTTTTGAGTCGTCTCTTTTTTCTGGTATATAAACTTTCTCTTTCCTGTTTTCACTCAGTTTCATTTTCTTTCGTTATGATTAGTATTTATTTTTATTAGCATTTCTATTTGTTTGTGGTGAAATGGAGGTTTCCTCTGTGTCACCTCAGTCTATCATATTGATTGGAACTTTCCCATGACTGAATATGTATATCTTTATTTTTTTAATTAATTAATTTATTTTAATTGGGGGCTAATTACTTTACAATATTGTAGTGTTTTTTTGCCATACATTGGCATGAATCAGCCATGGGTATACATGTGTCCCCCATCCCTCGGGGTCATTCCAGTACACCAGCCCTGAGCACCCTGTCTCATGCATCAAACCTGGACTGGTGATCTATTTCACATATGGTAATATACCTGTTTCAATGCTATTCTCTCAAATCATCTCATCCTCACCTTCTCCCACAGAGTCCAAAAGTCTGTTCTTTACATCTGTGTCTCTTTTGCATTCTCACATATAGGATCATCATTATCATCTTTCTAAATTCCATATATATGTGTTAATATACTGTACTGGAGTTTTTCTTTCTGGCTTACTTCACTCTGTATAATAGGCTCCAGTTTCATCCACCTCATTATAACTGATTCAAATGAATTCTTTTTAATAGCTGAGTAATATTCCGTTGTGTATATGTAACATGGCTTTCTTACCCATTCATCTGCCGATGGACATCTAGGTTGCTTCCATGTCATAGCTATTGTAGACAGTGCTGTGATGAAATTGGGGTACACATGTCTCTTTCAATTCTGGTTTCCTCGGTGTGTATGCTCAGCAGTGGGATTGCAGGATCATATGACAGTTCTATTTCCAGTTTTTCAAGGAATCGCCACACTGTTCTCCATAATGGCTCTACTAGTTTGCATCCCCACCAACAGTGTAAGAGGGTTCCCTTTTCTCCACACCCTCTCCAACATTTACTGTTTGTAGACTTTTTGAAAGCAGCCATTCTGACCGGCATGAAATGGTACCTCACTGCGTTTTTAATTGGCATTTCTCTGATGAGTGATGTTGAGCATCTTTTCATGTGTTTGTTAGCCATCTGTATGTCTTCTTTGGAGAAATGTCTGTTTAGTTCTTTGGCCCATTTTTTGATTGGGTAATTTATGTTTCTGGAATTGAGCTGCAGGAGCTGCTTGTATATTTTGGAGATTAATTCTTTGTCAGTTGCTTCGTTTGCTATTATTTTCTCCCATTCTGAAGGCTGTCTTTTCACCTTGCTTATAGTTTCCTTTGTTGTGAAAAAGCTTTTAAGTTTAATTAGATCCCAGTTGTTTATTTTTGCTTTTATGTCCATTACTCTGGGAGGTGGGTCATAGAGGATCCTGCTGTGATTTATGTCAGAGAGTGTTTTGCCTATATTCTCCTCTAGGAGTTTTATAGTTTCTGGTCTTACTTTTAGATCTTTAATCCATTTTGAGTTTATTTTTGTGTATGGTGTTAGAAAGTGTTCTAGTTTCATTCTTTTACAAGTGATTGACCAGTTTTCCCAGCACCACTTGTTAAAGAGATTGTCTTTTCTGCATTGTATATTTTTGCCTCCTTTGTCAAAAATAAGGTGTCCATAGGTACATTGATTTATCTTTGGGCTTTCTATTTTGTTCCATTGATCTATGTTTCTGTCTTTGTGCCAGTACCATACTGTCTTGATGACTGTGGCTTTGTAGTATAGTCTGAAGTCAGGCAGGTTGATTTCTCCAGTTCTGTTCTTCTTTCTCAAGATTGCTTTGGCTATTCGAGGTTTTTTTGTATTTCCATACAAATTGTGAAATTCTTTGGTCTAGTTCTGTGAAAAATGCCAAAACTATGTTGAATAGTAGTGGTGAGAGTGGGCACCTTTGTCTTGTTCCTGACCAAAACTTCAAGAAAATCTTTACAAATGTAGGGTGAGTCAACCTCTTTTCTTTCTCATACATGGTTGCTTACAGGTTAGCACACCTCTGAATAAATTATAAAAACATGTGTACATGTATCTCAAAATCCTGTTGTCAAAATATTTGATTGACTATTTTTAATCAAATTTAATCAAATTTTGATTAACTTAATCAAATTTTATTAATATTTTAATCAAAAATTTTGGTGAAATTAGAACCAAATATTACATTTCTATTATACTGAAATTTAATCAAATTTGATATTTGATTTTGATATTGATATTTGATTTGATATTGTAATTTAATTAAATTTGATTAATATTTTTTAATCAAAATATTTGATTTTTGAAATTAGCACTCAAGAGAAACTGATATTTTTACAGTATTGAAAATTCTCATTTTTAGTGTGGTATAACTTTCCATTTTTGTTGCTATTTATAATGATATTTTTTTTTTTTAAGGTAGATTGTATTTTTCAAATACCACTCAGATTGGAGGCACTGATTGCCCCAGTGCATGCATGGGAGCTTTTGAAGGCGGTAGCCATTATTTCATTCAGTTCAGTCACTTTGGTCCTGTATGACACTTTGAGACACCATAGACTGCAACACAGCAGGCTTCCCTGCCCATCACCAACTCCCAAAGCTTGCTCAAACTCATGTCCATTGAGTCGGTGATGCCATCCAACTATCTCATCCTCTGTCGTCCCTTTCCCCTTCTGCCTTCAATCTTTTCTTGCATCAGGATTCTTTTCAAATGAGTCAGTTCTTCCAATCAGGTAGCCAAAGTATTAGGGTTTCAGCTTCAGCATCAGTCCTTCCAATGAATATCAAGACTGATTTCCTTTAGGATGGAATGGTTGGCTCTCCTTGCAGTCCAAAGGATTCCCAAGAGACTTCACCAACCCCACAGTTCAAAAAAAATTAATTTTTTGGCACTCAGCTTTCTTTATAGTCCAACTCTCACATCCACATGTGACTACTGGAAAAATCATAGTTTGACTAGATGGACCTTTGTTGGCAAAGTAATGTCTCTGTTTTTTAATATGCTGTCTAGGTTGGTCATAGCTTTTCTTCCAAGGAGCAAGCGTCTTTTAATTTCAGGACTGCAGTCACCATCTGCAATGATTTTGGAGCACACACACAAAAAATAAAGTGTGTCACTGTTTTCATTGTTTCCCCATATATTTGCCATGAAGTGATTGGACTGGTTGTCGTGATCTTAGTTACTATCTTCATTACTTCCACCATAGTATGGTCTCAGGTCATCAACAGAAAATTGGACTGAAGATTTACTGAGAATGGCCCCACACATCAGAACAAGACCCATTTCCCCCTACAGTCAGTCTCTCCCATCAGGAAGCTTCCACAAGCCTCTTATCCTAATCAGAGGGCAGACAGAATGAAAAACACAATCACAGAAAACTAATCAAACTGATCACATGGGTCACAGCCTTGTCTAACTCATGGTGTAGAGTTCTGACAAAATGTGGTCCACTGGAGAAGCTAATGGCGAACCACTTCAGTATTTTTGCCTTGAGAACACTATGAACAGTATGAAAAGGCAAAAAGATATGGCACTGAAAGATGAACTCCCCAGGATGGTAGGTGCCCAATATGCTACTGGAGATCAGTGGAGAAATAACTCTAGAAAGAATGAAGAGATGGAGCCAAAGCAAAAACAATGCCCAGTTGTGGGTATGACTGGTGATGTAAGTAAAGTCTGATGCTGTAAAGAACAATATTGCATAAGAACCTGGAATGTTAGGTCCATGAATCAAGGCAAATTGGAAGTGGTCAAACAGGAGATGGTGAGAGTGAACATTGACAGGTTAGGAATCAGTGAACTAAAATGGACTGGAATGGGTGAATTTAACTCAGATGACCATTATATCTACTACTATGGGCAAGAATCCCTTAGAAGAAATGGAGGAGTCATCATAGTCAACAAAAGAGTCCAAAATGCAGTTCTTGGGTGCACTCTCAAAAATGACAGAATGATCTGTTTGTTTCCAAGGCAAACCATTCAATATAACAGCAATCCAAGTCTATACCCCAATCAGTAATGCTGAAGAAGCTAAAGTTGAACGGTTTTATGCAGACCTACAAGACCTTCTAGAACTAACACCCAAAAAAGAAGTCCTTTTCATTAAAGGGGTTTAGAGCGCAAAAGTAGGAAGTCAAGAAATACCTGGAGTAATAGGGAAATTTGGCCTTGTAGTACAAAAGCAGGGCAAAGGCTAACAGAATCTTGCCAAGAGAATGCATTGGTCATACAAACACCCTCTTCCAACAACACAAGAGAAGACTCTACACATGGACATCACAAGATGGTCAATATCAATATCAGATTGATTATATTCTTTGCTGCTAAAGATGGAGAAGCTCTATACAGTCAGCAAAAACAAGACTGGGAGGTGACTGTGGCTCATATCATGAACTACTTATTGCCAAATTCAGACCTAAATTGAAGAAAGTAGAGAAAACCACTAGACCACCTAGGTATGACCTAAATCAAATTCCTTACAATTATACAGTGGAAGGGGGAAAATAGATTCAAGGAATTAGATCTGATAGAGTACCTGAAGAACTATGGATGGAGGTTCATGACGTTGTACAGTAGGAAGTGATCAAAACCATCCCCAAGAAAAAGAAATGCAAAAAGCCAAATGGTTCTCTGAGGAGGCTTTACAAACTGCTGAGAAAAGAAGAGAAGCTAAAGGCAAAGGAGAAAAGGAAAGATATACCCATTT
The DNA here is from genome assembly GCF_019320065.1 of Cervus canadensis. Lineage (NCBI taxonomy): Eukaryota > Metazoa > Chordata > Mammalia > Artiodactyla > Cervidae > Cervus > Cervus canadensis. Next base: position 17,526,767 of record NC_057390.1, on the reverse strand, counting down.
GAATGCAGAGTCCAAATAGCAAGGAGAGATAAGAAAGCCTTCCTCAGTGATCAATGCAAAGAAATAGAGGAAAACAATAGAATGGGAAAGACTAGAGATCTCTTCAAGAAAATCAGAGATAACAAGGGAACACTTCATGCAAAGATGGACTCAATAAAAGATAGAAATGGTATGGACATAACAGAAGCAAAAGATATTAAGAAGTGGCAAGAATACACAGAAGAACTGTCCAAAAAGATCTTCATGACTCAGATAACCACATGGTGTGGTCACTCACCTAGAACCAGACACCCTGGAATACAAAGTCAAGTGGGCTTTAAGAAGCATCACTGTGAAGAAAGCTAGTGGAGGTGATGGAATTCCAGCTGAGTTATTTCAAATCCTGTGAATGTGCTGCATTCAATATGCCAGCAAATTTGGAAAACTCAGCAGTGGCCACAGGACTGGAAAAGTCAGTTTTCATTCCAATCCCAAAACAGGGCAATGCCAAAGAATGTTCAAATTACTGCACAATGGCACTCATCTCACACGCTAGTAAAGTAGTGCTCAAAATTCTCCAAGCCAGGCTTCAACAGTACGTGAACCATGAACTTTCAGACATTCAAGCTGGATATAGAAATGGCAGAAGAACCAGAGATCAAATTGCCAACATCAAAAAAGTAAGAGAGTTCCAGAAAACCATTTACTTCTGTTTATTGACTATACCAAAGCCTGTGACTCTGTGGATCACAACAAACTGGGGAATATTCTTAAAGAGATGGGAATACCAGACCACCTTACCTGCCTCCTGAGAAATCTGTGTGCAGGTAAAGAAGCCACAGTTAGAACTGGACATGGAACAACAGACAGGTTCCAAATTGGGAAAGGAGTACATCAAGGCTGTATATTGTCACCCTGCTTATTCAATGTATATGTAGAGTACATCATGTGCAATACTGGGCTGGATGAAGCACAAGCTGGCATCAAGACTGCCAGAAGAAATATCAATAACCTCAGATATGCAGAAAGTGAAAGTGCCCTAATGGCAGAAAGTGAAGAAGAACTAAAGAGCCTCTTGATGTAAGTGAAAGAGGAGAGTGAAAAAGCTGGCTTAAGACTCAATGTTTAGAAAACTAAGATCATGGCATCTGGTTCCATCACTTCATGGCAAATATATGGGGAAACAATGGAAACAGTGACAGACTTAATTTTTTTGTGTGTGCTCCAAAATCACTGCAGATGGTGACTGCAGCCATGAAATTAAAAGACGCTTGCTCCTTGAAAGAAAAGCTATGATCAACCTAGACAACATATTAAAAAGAAGGGACATCAGTTTGCCGACAAAGGTCTATCTATTCAAAGCTAAGGTTTTTCCAGTAGTCACATGTGGATGTGAGAGTTGGACTATAAAGAAAGCTGAGCACCGAAGAATTCATGCTTTTGAACTGTGGGGTTGGAGAAGACTCTTGAGAGTCCCTTGGACTGCAAGGAGATCCAGCCAGTCCACTCTAGAGGGAATCAGTCCTGAATATTCATTGGAACAACTGATGCTGAAGTTGAAACTCCATTAGTTTGGCCACCTGATGTGAAGAACTGACTCATTGGAAAAGATCCTGATGCTGGGAAAGATTGAAGACAGGAGGGCAAGGGGAATGAAAGAGGATGCGAAAGTTGAATGGCATCACCAACTCGATGGACATGAGTTTGAGAAAGCTCCAGAAGTTGGTGATGGGCTGGGAAGCCTGCTTTGCTGCAGTCTATGGGGTGACAAAGAGTCAGACATGACTGAGTGACTATACTGAAGTGTATTTTTCAAAAACGACCATTTGATTTTCCTACAGTGTTATTCTCTTCCTTTGACACTCCCTCCTGCATGATTGGCATTTATGTGCCCTGTTTTTAGCCAGAGATTGCCTTAAACCATGAAGTTTAGCAAAATGATACCAAATAACATGAGGCTTTTATAAAAATGCAGTTCTTCTCTACCCTGTGTTCTTTGGATACTTACTGCTGGAGCCCACTACTGTTTGAGGAGGAAGTGCAGGCAGCCCCCAGGAAGGTCATGTGTAGAGGAAATTAGAAAGTCAATATGTAGCCTAGCATGAGCACTGAGCACCAAATGGTCATCTTGAAAGTGGATCCTCCATATCCCAACAAAGCTGCTTCAACAGATGCTGTCTCCAATAGATGGAGAAAAGACAAGCTCTCCCCAGTAAACTCAAAACATTGTAGATTTATAAACTACAACAAAAAATATTGCTGTTTTAAGCCGCTAAATTTTTTGGGTGGTTTGTTATGCACCCTAAATATCTGATTTGTTTCCATGTCCTAACTGTGGTTGATAGTGTGTTGTTTTTGTTCTTTATTTGCTAAGTCGTGTCCAACTCTTTTGGGACCCCATGGACTCTAGCCCGCCATGTTCATCTGTATCCATTGGATTTCCCAGGCAAGAATTCTGGAATGGTTTGTCATGTCCTCCTCCAGGGTATTTTCCCAACCCAGGTATCAGGCATCCCCTGCACTGAGGGTAGATTCTTTACCACTGAGCTACCTGGGAAGCCCTGACTGATAGTGTGAGAGTGAAAATGTAAGTTGCTCAGTCATGAGCGACTCTTTGCAACCCCTTCGACTGAAGCCCACCAGGCTCCATGGGATTTCCCAGGCAAGAAAAACTCCCATGAATTAATTGTATATATATCCACTTTTCCAAACTCTCTTCTCGTATTTTGTTTTTACAGACTTGCAGGGAGGTTCCACATAGACAGTTCTTTCTTCTTCAAATAATAAATTGTTTTTTGTTTTGTTGTTTCTAATAAAATGCAATGTTGATGAAAAGTAGTGAAAAGCTCATCTTTATCTTCCTTACCTGGTTTTAGAAAGGAAATTTCAAAATTTTATTTTTAAAATTAGTAATCAGAGGGTTACATCAGCAAGATGGTAAGATAGTAAATTCCAAACCCCCCTTCTTCCCATGGAAACACCAGCTCAACACGAATACATGGACCAATTCACTTAATAATAAATGCAGAAACCAGTTTGAGAGGCTCCTGCACTCAAAGCAAGTGTGAAACCAGCCCAATTGAAACTGGGAGGAAATGTCATACCACCCATTTGCTACAGTTACTCCTCTAGGAATGGGGAGAAAACTCCCAACTCCTGTTTCTCCCTGAGAAGGAAAAGAAAATATGGAAACACAAGTCCAACAATCAGATGTTTATGAGGTCTATGTGAAGGACTTATTTCTGTTTTCCTTGAACCTAAGTGATAGGGGTTCTACACTGGGGATAACTGACTACACAGGTAGTGATCTGAACTAACACACACTAACTCTCCATAGTTCCTCTCCCCAGCTCAGTATAGAATGAATGGGAGAAAACCCAAACTCTTGACTCTTCCCTGAGGAGGGGAAAGAATTAGGTACACATCTAATGTTCCAGGTTTTTGTAGGGGCAGGGACTTCCCAAAGAATTCAGTTCAGTTCAGTCGCTCAGTCATGTCCGACTCTTTGTGACCCCATGGACCACAGCATGCCAGGCCTCCATCACCAACTCCCGGAGTTTACCCAAACTCATGTCCATTGAGTCGGTGATGTCATCCAGCCATCTCATCCTCTGTCATCCCCTTCTCCTCCTGCCTTCAATATTTCCCAGCATCAGGGTCTTTTCAAATGAGTCAGCTCTTTGCATCAGGTGGCCAAAGTATTGGAGTTTCAGCTTCAACACCAGTCCTTCCAATGAACACCCAGTACTGATTTCCTTTAGGGTGGACTGGTTGGATCTCCTTGCAGCCCAAATAGTTTAGTTTCTGTCTTACCTGTATTGAAGTGCTGAAGGGACCTGCATACTCTCACTGCCTGAGATACAGCTGAGAATGAAAGAAATTTGGATGGCTTGCTGCTACTCCAGAAGACCTGTGGTAAGGCAGAGAGCCAATACAATAGGTGACCTCAAGGTAGAAATACAAAAGTGAAACACCGGATCAACATGCTAGCTTTTCAGGGAGGCTGCCTGAGGAGCTGGGGTCTGTCTTGTCTGACTTCCTGTGCTGATGGTGAAGTCTAGATGCTGTTGAGTACAAAAGAGAGCTGGGTGACCTGCAGCCGCTTCAAAGAACCTGCAGAACCACATGAAGACACAAGAGGGAGCAGGAGATTATGAGCTCCTGAAAAAGGAAGCCTGCAAATCCCTCTAAAAGGAATTTACAGGCACTAGTCCAGAGAAGATGCATCAAAAGGTAAGATTTAGGAGGCCGGCAGATCTTTAACTGTGGTGCTTAGTGAAGGTGTTCTCCGTACAAAGCCAGTCCTTAAAAACTGGTTTTTGTCGTTCAGTAGCTCAGTCGTGTCTGAATCTGCAATCCCATGGACTGCAGCACACCAGGCTTCCCTGTCCTTCACAGTCTCCTGGAACTTGCTCAAACTCACATCCATTAAGTCAGTGATGTTATCCAACCATCATCCTCTGTCATCCTGTCATCCGCTTCTCCTTCCCTCAATATTTCCTAGCATCAGGGTCTTTTCCAATGAGTAGACTCTTTGGCTGAGGTGGCCAAAGTGTTGGAGCTTCAGCTTCAGCATCAGTCCTTCCAATGAATATTCAAGATTGATTTCCTTTAGGATTGACTGGTTTGATCTCCTTGCTGTACAAGGCACTCTCAACAGTCTTTCCAACACCACAGTTCAAAAGCATCAATTCTTTGGTACTCAGACTTCTTTATGGTCCAATTCTCACATCCAGACTTGACTACTGGGGAAACCACAGCTTTAACTTTATGGACCTTTGTCAGCAAAGTAATGTCTCACTTTTTAATACACTGTTTGGTTTGTCATAGCTTTACTTCCAAGGAGTAAGTGTCTTTTAATTTCATGGCTGCAGTCACCATCCACAGTGATTTTGGAGCCCAAGAAAATAAAGTATGTTACTGTTTCCATTGTTTTCCCGTCTATTCACCATGAAGTGATGGAACTGGATGCCATGATCTTAGTTTTTTGAAAAACTGGCAGAGGTGGATATTTTTTCAAAAGTGCAGTTCCCAAACCAAAGTGACAAAGCACGAGAAGAGACAAGGAAATCTGACCCACTTAAAAGAAATTTAAAAAAAAAATCTTCAGAAACTAATGTAAAGTATTAGTATATGAATTATCTGATAAAGAATTCAAAATAATGATCATAAAGATACTCAAAAAGTTTAGAAAAATGACGCAAGAACATAATTGGAATATTAAAAAAAAAGAAAAAAATACCAAGCACTAATGTTGGAGTTGAAGAATACTATAACTGAATTGAAAAATCCACTAGAGGGGTTCAAGAACAGATTTGATTAAGCAGAAGAAAGAATCAGCAAACTCTAAGAGAGAAGTTTACCTAGGAGGATATTATCTAGTCAGAGGAGCAAAAAGGTAAAAGAATTAAAAAGTGTGAAAAAAGCTTTATATGTAAACTTGACTAGGCAAGAGTGTCTTATTATACTTCCTGTCAGTCTTCTAAGATTTGATGTAAGTTTCATGAAGGAAGGGGCCATGTCTTTCCTGCTTTTTATAGTGTCTTTGGTTTTTCTGTCAGTGGTGTGAATACATGTTCAATGAATATATGTTTAATGGTAGTTAAATGAATGGATGCATTAGTCAATTTCGTGTGCATTAGGACTCTAGCAACACTTTATTCTGCGGCACTTTTCTGCTTCTTGCTTTTTCTCCACTAATTATGGCGCTTGCTATATCCAATGCTCTTTTTCCTAGTTTGATCTGGCCTTCCATTTTTGCCATCTTGGATCTAACAAGAAGTATAACTCATAGGTACAAGAAGGGCATGATTGTCTCATGAAGATGTTAATGCAGTTTCACTGACCATTTCTGAAATGTGCTAAAATGGAAAATAATCTGAATGACATATATATATATAAAATCACTTTGCTGTGCACCTAAAACTAACATGATTGTAAATCAACTATACTTTAATAAAAATTGAAAATAAATTTAAAAAATTATGGCCTCTTCTATTGCTTTGAACTGATCTATTAATTTGCTATCAGAGAGACAGGTATGAAAAAAGGTCTACTTGGACATAAGGTGTTATATTCATTTCCAAGTATATTTTATGAGTAGGTTATAAATCCTGATGATTGGCAGGCTTGGCCTGGACCATGATGGATGCCAGCGTATCTTGTAATAATGTCTGTTTGATGATTTGGAAGGAAGCTCACTGAATAGAAGCAGTGAAGAAAGCATCATCATAAATTGATTTCCAGATCAACATAGCTGGAAATAAACAGAAAGAAGTGGAAAGCCTTCATTTGCCTTCATCACTGTAGCTAAATTGCAGAGGATAGTCCAATAGCTTTTAGTTATTTCCTCCAGATTGCAACCACCATTTTTATTTCACTGGGTGTCTGTGTTTTTGAGGAAAGCTCTGCCTAATTTGAAATGAGTTGGTTGAATGACTTCCCTGGTGGCTCAGATGGTAAAGCATCTGCCTACAATGAGCGAGGCCTGGGTTCAATCCCTGAATCAGAAAGATCTCCTGGAGAAGGAAATGGTAACCCACTCCAGTATTCTTTCCTGGAAAATCCCATGGACAGAGGGGCCTGGTAGGCTATAGTCCATGGGGTTGCAAAGGGTCGGACACGACTGAGCAACTTCACTATTTGAATGAAGATTGGTTTGTATAGATATGTTATGGATATAAGGAGAGTTTGGGGGAACAATTGAGTGTAGAAATAGTAGTATTTCTGCTATCTTTTATATTGTTACTAAAGTACTACTAGAACATTTTGGATCATATTTTATTGTTAAGCATGCTGATTTAGTTTCTGATTATTAACATCTTACTGAAAAAATCAGGGACAGAATGACCTCATAAAACATTTGTGTGGTATATCTTTCAATGAACAGTGATATAAATTGTTCCACAATGGACACAAATATATTTTCATATTAGTCTAACAAATCTTATAGTTCCTGTTAGTTGGCTTTTGAATGATCACAACCATTAAATACAGGAATTGAATTATTCCCCAAAGAACTCTAACTAAAAACATTTTCTATGATTCTGAATGGAGCAGCAAAGGTGAATCAGGAGTAACTTTAGAATGAGAGTTGCAAGGAATTAGAAGTCCTGGGTCAGCGTATTCTGTACCTGTTTCTGAATTCCACTTTATTATTCAGCAAGAGTGAATCTGGTATTTACTGATCTGACATAAATGCCTGCGGCATGAATCTGTGAGCCAATGAGGGTCACTTGTTAACTGTTTTTGGTATGTGTACATTAAGGGAAGTTACAGTTTGACATTTTGCTTAGATGGCTTATCATGTGTATCTTCCTCTGTCCACCACTAAATATAAAAGCTTTCAGGTTGGTTTTAAGGCAAAAGACACTAGCTTAAGAACAAGTAGTGAACTGGAAGGAACATAGAGTTCCAAGTTAGACTGGAAAACACTTAACAGCTCTATGAATTTGGATAGGTATTTAAGCGATCTGAAAATATCCTATCCACTTCACAGCACCTTGTGAAGTTAAGGAGGCAAGGTACACACAGTTCCTGGGGTGCCATCAATGCGATGCCGCCTTTCTTTCTGTCCTGGTCTACACTTTATGTCAGACAGTATGCACTTCAGTCCTTTGAAAATTTTGCTTGCTGATAATTTTATTCTTCAGGGCTCTCTGAAAATCTACCCATAATTCCTCAAGTTCTAATTAGGCAAATTTTTGCTTCTTTTATCCCCTTCCTAGAATAGGCAAAATTTAATAATTGCATATACTTGTGCTTCTTTAGAATGTTCTGGCTTTAATGGAAACAAGGGGTGTTTGCCCTGGAAAGTGATTTTTGTTGGAGGGTTTCTGCCTTCAGCAGGACAATCAAAGAATTTTGCTGCTGTTAGTTTCTACTTAGCATCTTCAACTAAATAACTATTTGAAGCCCACACTGTCATCTGCAGAATGTTGGTAGGTAAAGCCACATTGTTCTTCCTTTCTTCCTTCCCAAGAGAAGTATCTTAAATTTGTTCTGGAGAGATAGAGTGTGCTTATATAATTGAAAACAAGTGTGTATTGAGCACCTATTATGTGTCAGTAGTCACTGTGCTGGGCTTGAGTTATGACAAAAGTAAAGATTCTTTATACTCCAAGGTGGATCTCATTATTAGACCCGCTACATAGCATTTACGATGCAATGTAATGAAATGACTGCAATCTGACAGGTCTGCGTTGAAGTCTGCTTAAGCAAGGGTTCACACAAAGGGTAAAATTTAAGCTCATAATGATATTAGAGTTTGCCTTTCAAAGGCTGGGTTGGGGTAGGTGAGGTAATTGTATTTTAGTCAGAGGAGAGAAATGACATATAAAAGTAAGGAGCTAGGAACGAGCCTGACATTTCCCAGGGATGACAATTAGTTCAGCATCAGCAGAGCCTAGGATGTGTGTGGGAGCAGGGTAGAAGATTGGATTCGACAGATAGGTAGCAGCTGCCTCATGATGGGGAGTCTATGAAACTTTCATAGCAGAAAATTTACTTAATCAGATTTGCATTTTAAAAATAACACCTGGGAGGCAGTGCTTGTGGAGGGTGAATTCTAAGAGTCAAGTCCAAAGTTAGAGGGTTCATTTTCAGGGCTATTGCAATAGTCTCTAGGCAAAAGATAATAAAGGATGGTAGAGAAGGGCCCAGGGATGGGTGGTGCTTTTGTACATAGTCATTAAGATCGTGAACCTGAGAAGTACATTACTTTAATAATAGTCTTAGCCTTCGTAATTTTCTGTTTTCTCATTTGTAAAATGACAATGATAGTACTTCTCCTGCAGAGTTGTGGGGAAAAAATGAACAAGATAGTGTATGTAAAGTACTTAGGATGGTAACTAGTAAACAACACATTTTCAATAATTAGTATTTAAGTGGTGGTATCAAATGCATTGTGTTGTACTTGAACAGAAAGAGGAAGATAAGGGAGAAAAAATTGCCCAGATGTCTACCACTTACTTATTGAAAAGCAGGATTTGAGCAAGGGTAACTTCAATTCAGGGCATGTTTAGTTGGAATTGCCTATGGGACAGTCAGCTGATGATGTCCCATTGACATTTGGATATGCAGTGTGTGGAATGCATAAAACTAATCTGAAGGTTCTTCCTTGAGACACATTCATTCCTTCATTTCTCATTTCCCATAGAGAGCAAGGGTTTCCACTTTTATGAAGGGAAGAGTAGTGGAAGGGCTCTCTTTACTCATTTCTCCAAGTCAGTAGAATAGAGGTATGGGAATCCAGTAAGTATAGCACAGGCTGTCCTTTTGCTTTCTTCTCATTCTTTATTCTCTCCCACTCTCTGTCTCTCTGACTCTCTCTCCACTCTGCTCCCTCTTTTTTGTTCTGACTTTGGTCCATGTGTACTAGACTCATCACTGCTTTTTGTTGTTGTTATTGCCAGGTTGCCCACTAGGACAGGACCTGCACAGCAGTGATGCCTGGGATCTCTGGTTGTTCCAGCTAGAAATGGGTGAGTCCATTCAGTTCAAATTGAGAAAAAGTAGAGATCCCAATCTGAACTCAGGGCCAAGGTACAGCAGTATTCCAAACTTACCAGCAACGCCATTGAAAGTTTGTTCCTTAACTAACTTCTGGAGATATTTCATTTTTTCTTTCTCCCACAATTCAAGGGGGAAAATTTGTGATTTAACATTTGAAATCCCTAAATAGATATGTATGTGGAAGTCATCATTGCAAATATGAGGACAGAAGTTGTGTGAGTGAAATTGCTTAGAGGAAATTTTAGGTAATGAGGAGAGAAGAGGCAGAAAATAAGAACATTTGTCTTTGGGGGGTCAGCAAAGCTTGCAAAACATAAGGCGTGCCAGGGAAATAGGAAAGCCAAGAATGAGAACCAGTTCTCTGGCATCATGACCAGTTTATTCCAAATTCTGATCAAAAACAAAACAGAGATATAAAACCAAAAATAAAAGTATGTCATGATAGAGAAGGGTCTACTTTTACAACACGTAATTCCTTGTTTTCCAGACCTACATTCAAAGATAAAGACCCAAAAGAGCAGGGGTGTCAAAATATTGTTAGACGGGGTTTAGAGTGGAGAAAAGCGGCTATCAGAACATCACACACTTTCAGTAACAGGCCCACATCAGCTAGCTCACCAACAGTTTTCACTCACTGAGACAGACTGCATTAGAATTTTGGAGGTAGGGTGCAGAATCTAGGTGAAGGATGCTAGAAAGCAAGTGCTTGTTGAGGAGATAAGTGACTATTATAAACAGCAAATGTCCAGCCACTTCATGTTGATAACTAGGTGCCACAAATGACAGACCATATGAAGTGGCTGAAGCTACTGTGTTCACAAAGTGTTCAGGAGCTAAAAGAGAAGTCCCTGGAAAAAGAGACATTATTTGTTCTCCAGGGATTTATTAAACATGATGGAAGCAGCCTGCCAGCAATCTCTCAGCCTTTTCATTTGGGGAGGAGGTAATGAATTTTAATTAGCGAGGAAGACCGCTTTCCACTAAGGAGAAGAAAGCAAAGAAGACAGGAACATCAACACTCATGGGGGATATGTTAAAACACAGAATTCTCCTTGTTAATGCTAAATTAGTGGGCACATAATTGCCCTCTGTTCTTCTGAAACACAAAAGCAAAAACCAAAAAAAATGGGCTACAGATTGGGAGAAAAAGGAAGGACCGTGCTGCCGAAGCTGATAAACAGGTTATTCTAGATCACAGCATTCTTAAGGCACTGATCATCACTCTTACTAGTAGTTGATGGCACATTTTCAACAACACTTGCCCTGCCTACTGAACATTCCCAAAGTCCTCTTTGTACTAGAGAATGAATAGGGTGAGCCTGCTTGAGACAGGAGTTTCTGTCCCTGGCACTCAAAATATTACAATTAGGCCCAAATGTCTTGCCTTGGTCATCTGGGAAGAGTCAGAAAAAGTAGAAGCTAGAAAGGTAAGATATGACTTAGCTCATTGTTAACTAAGTCTTTTTATCTCTTGCTGATTTAGGCTGTGTGTACATATGCCCAAGTAAATGTGTATGTGAGAGTATGGGGGAGGGGCATTCATTATGGTATTGTTGGATCAGAATTGGTTTTGATTTGGTTTTGAAGGATCTTTTGAGGATAATCAGATATCCTTTTCCATCTTTGTTCAGATATGTTGTGATGGTCCTGAGAGCCCTAGACCCTCACAGATGCTACCTTTGCTAATGGGGCTTTCATCCATTGAGCAGAGGTTGCCAGTAAATCCTTTGAAGTCTGCTAGCACAAAGTTAGAAGCAAGTATATGCAAAGATGCTTTGTTGTTGTTCAGTCAATAAGTCATGTCCGACTCTTCGTGACACCATGGACTGCAGCATGCCAGGCTCCCTGTCCCTCACCGTCTCCTGGAGTTTGTCCATTGAGTTCGTGTCCAGTGAATCACTGATGCCATCCAACCATATCATCCTCTGTCACCCCCTTCTCCTCCTGCTTTAAATCTTTCCCTGGGTCTTTTCCAATGAATGGGTTCTTCGGATCAGGTGGTCAAAGTATCAGAGCTTCAGCTTCAGCATCAGCCCTTCCAATGAATATTCAGGACTGATTTCCCTTAGGTGTAAGTGGCTTGATTTCCTTGCAGTCCAAGGAACTCTCAAGAGTTCTCCAGGACCACAATTTGAAAGCATCAGTTCCTCAGTGCTCAGTCTTTTTTACGGTCCAACTCTCACATCTGTATATGACTATGGGAAAAACCATGGCTTTGACTATATGGACCTTTGTCAGCAAAGTGATGTCTTTGTTTTTTAATATGCTGTCTAGGTTTGTCTTAGCCTTCCTTTCAAGAAGCGTCTTCTAATTTCATGGCCGCAGTCACCATTCTCAGTGATTTTAGAGCCCAATAAGGGGCAATCTGTCACTGCTTCCACCTTTTCCCCTTCTATTTGACATGAATGATGGGACTAGATGCCATGATCTTAGTTTTTTTTAATATTGAGTTTTAAGCTGGCCTTTTCACTCTCCTCTTACACCCTCATCAAGAGGCTCTTTAGTTCCTCTACACTTTAACACAGTGATATAAATTCACATGCAAATACAGTGTTTACATTATGACTGTAACTGGTTTACAGAGATACAATTTGAGCAGATTGGGAAGTTTCTTGTGCATTGTGGCCTCCTCTTTGAAAATCTGGCCACTCTAAGTGAAAGCTGTGAATACTCCTGGTTATACCCATAAAGGAAGACACACATTCACTTTCTTCTCAGGGAAGCCTTACAAAATAAGACATGCCTTCTGGCTGCTATGTGATGACATGTCATTGCTATTAACTTGCTGTAATCCCCTGACTAAGAAAGTTCTGTCCTGACCAGAAAGTTAAGCTCGGAGTGCCTCAGGAATCTGCAGAATACGGGTGAGTTTTAGTTTCACCTTTTCTACGCATTCATTTTAGTGTGCCCTTTCTGGAGAGAAAAGAATTGTAAATTTTTCTCACATGGAACAGGGACCTTCTGTTGTGAACCTCTACTGTATTTTGTTGTCAGTGAGGTTGAAGGTGGTAATAAACTTGTTTTGACTTTGTGTCTGGTCGATTGTTCACTATGATCTCTTTCAGGCCCTATTTGATTAAGGACTAGAAACTACTCTTAAAAACCAGGAATTTCGCTTTTAATAATCTAAAACACTTGACTAGCATTTTTCAAATTACAACTCAAGGTCCAATGGTGAGCCAAAAATGCCTTCCTAATGGGTTAGGAATTTATTCAAGAAAGAAAGTATTTAAAATCTTGAATTATTATACAGTATTCTTGCCTGGAGAATCCAATGGACAGAGGAACCTGGTGGGCTGCAGTCCATGGGGTCGCACAGAGTTGGACACAACTGAGCAACTAACACTTTCACTTTCTTTCAAATAATGCAAAATTTCATTTATGTCTGTTTGGAGTTAAGACCAGGGCTATCTCCTTTGAATACTTCAAGTTTGTGTACGTAAACTAATATTAGCTTGTTAGCAGAATTTGATGAGACAGTTATTTAGTGTTCTCTTAAAATACACATTTACAAGACTCCTACTACATACTTAAGTATATAATGGGCTTCTTTTGAATTTCTGTGAATTATCAGCATTTCTTTGATTTCCATAAGCTATTAGTTTTGCTTTAGAATGATAATGGATGGTTAGTTTATCATAGTTTCTTTTGACATTTTGAGAAAAACTATGCTAGATTGGCCATAGTTGTCCTCTGCAATGCAAAGATTTTGGCATCCCTACCGTCCTTGCCATGGACTTCCCTGCTGGCTCAGTGGTATAGAATCTGACTGCCAATGCAGGAGACAAAGGTTCAATCTCTGGGTCAGGAGGATACCCTGGAGAAGGAAATGGCAAACTACTACAATATTTTTGCCTGGGAAACCTCATGGACAGAGGAGGTTGGCAGGCTACAGTACATGGGGTCACAAAAGATTCAGACATGACTTAACAACTAAAAGAACAACAAAAACAAAAATGTTCCTTGCCATAGAATCCTAACAATTCTTCCCAGACACCCTGAATCCTCAAAATCATCTCCAACAATCCCAACTGTCATCTAATGGTACTATTGTCCCTGGTTGAAAAATTACCAATTAATATCAATAAAGTTTGTGGTTCATTATTTACTTAACTTTTTAGTGTGCACAGATACACTTTGGCCCCTCATTTCTTAATAAAATATATTTGTTTTTAATATATTGTGAAAATATTAATCAATGATATTTTATAAAAATAAGATATTAAATAGTCTTCCAGTTGTGTTTATAGTGAAAACACCATTGACATTATGCACCCATGACTGTGTACTATAAAGATAATGTGAAATATCATTAAGCAGTGATGTGAACTGAATTACACCCTGCCAAAGATATTTTGAAATTCTATCCCCCAATACCCTGACCTTGGGAAATAGGATCTTTGTAGATGTAATCAAGTTAAGATGAGGCCATTAGGATTATCCTTAATCCAATGTGACTGATATCCTTATAAGAACGGGAGAAGAGAGAGAAACAATGAGATAATGCCATGTGACAACAGAGGCAGAGACTGGAGTGAATGCAACAAATTCAGGCAACTAGCAGAAGCTGGGGAAGGACAAGGAGGGATCATTCTCTGAAGCTTCAGAGGGAGTATAGCATTGCCAATTCCTTGATTCCAGAATTCTGGCCTCCAAGCCTATAGGGAAATACATTTATATTCCTTTTAAACCATCCCCTTTTATGATACTTTGTTCTGTTGTTTTTAAACCATCCAGTTTACACGATGATTTATCAAAGCAACTGTAGGAAACTAATACAGACAAGTTACCTAACTTCTATGTATAACTAATTCTGCATCTGTGAAATGGGTCAAGTAAATTAGTTCTGAGCAATAATAAGCTAATATTCATGAAGTACTGGGATGAATATATAATATACAATTGCCATATAATTAGAGTCATTATGTGATAGTTCAATACACTTTAGGTAGGTGAATTATCACCAAACCATAATTTTCCTTTCTAGAACAATTTTTTAATCCAAGACTTGGCAAATTGTGGTTCATAGACCAAGTCCAGACTGCCACCTGCTTATATAAATGAAGTGGGGTGTTTTCTTTTGAAGTGGAGCTACATTTGTTTAAATAGTGTATAATATATGGCTACTTTGTACTATAACAGTGTTTTTTATAATTGCCACAAAGGTTTCAAGACTTACAAAACCTAAAATGCTTTCTCTCTGGACGCTTAAGAAAAATTTTGCCAACTCTCTGTTGTAGACTATAAAACCTGTTATATATGCTCTTATTCTTGTTTGATTTTTAAATAGTTCAGTAATGTATATGCTGGTAGCCAGGTTTCCTACAACTTACTTCTTTTGCTCCTTTATAATTTGACCTCTATTCCAACTGAAGAAGGGAATGAGTAGGGTAGATGAAGGATTGGGTCACTCATCCCACATAACTTCAAAATAATGAACAATTTAGAGCTATTGATTTAGATCCTTAGTAGAACTAATGAAAAAAATGAGGACTAAAATAATACTTTTTTATTGTCTTCACATTTGCTAATGGGACTTTATGTAATAATGATGCATGAGAGTTCAGTGAGCTTCTAACTAGAAACCACATTTTCCTACTGAGAATCATTTTTCTCTAAAGAAATTTTTCAAGCTATTGATTCCCATATCTAATACTGCTGAATGAATTAAACAAAGCAGTAAAATAAAAGTAATGACCCCAAACTCAAGGGTAAATTTATAAAGTGAAAATTACCAGCTCTTAAAACAAGAGCATGGATGGTATAATCATTAGGTGAGGAGATTTATCTGGGCCATCATCTCAGTGTTTTCTATGTATGTTCTGAATGACGAAGCGAGGTCCTTGTTCTCAAAAAGCTCAGAGTCTACCCCTCTGTGATCTTCGAGGGGTTGCTAATATTCATGTTGCTGATATGAGTGAGTTTTAGGCTCTCACTGCAGCTTTCTTTCTAACCCTAAAGAAAATGAAAGTTTTAGATTGAGGTGGGACTCTAGATAGTCATAGAATTTGTTCCCGATTTCAAAATCAATGTATGAAAGGCAGGGCAATTGTAAATATCTGCTTTCTACTACATATTCAATTTTAGGTGAGGCCAATTTTTTTTGTCTGTTTTTTGGGGGGTAATAACCAGTTTGGCTCTTTTAAAGGTTCTGTTCTTGGTGTAAAAGACAGAACATCTCATTAGTTAGTAGGTTTAAGAACTAAACCAGTTCTTGGTCATCTCAGATCAAGGTAACTGTGAACTCTGAATTACCTGGAGATAATCTGGAGTTTCTACTTATTCACCTGTGATATGCAGAAATCTGAGGTCCAATAAAACCTCAGTATCTTCTGGAAAAGTATTCAAATTCTGTGTAAGGCATGACAATCAGAACTGGCTGGTGATGTGCCTTATTTGTAAATGGATTTGCAGCCGTCAATTGAGACCATTTTAACACATAGCCAAACAATTTTCTCCAAATTGAGTTCATGTCAACAAAACTTATTAAAGACATTAATTAGTAGACACTGGGCTAACTTACCTTCTAGTGAAGGGAAAGAGATGTTAGATAAAATAAATAGAGAGCTATTTTAGAAGGTGTTAGGTATTATGGAAATAAAAGTGGGAAAGATGATCTGATTGCTAAGGTAAGGATGGAGACTTGTCATTTAAAATAGAATAATCAGAGAAGGCTTCACTGTGAAAGTAACCATTGAAAGTTGAAGAACAGTTAATCAAACATCATGTGAGGGCATCTGGGTGCCCACAACTCCCAAAGACAAATGTCTCTGTCTCTAGCTCAAGTGAATCGTTGATAAAATCTGTTGCACTTTTTTTCAGAGAATGGGAAAACATAAAGAATTCTCCATCGGGATGGGGAATACATGTAACTCCATGGCTGATTCATGTCAATGTATGACAAAACCCACTGCAATGTTGTGAAGTAATTAGCCTCCAACTAATAAAAATAATTGAAAAAAAATGAACTTCTATTAGGTTTTGTTATGAAAGACATTAACAATCAGAGCACTGTGGCTGTTTTTGATAATATAGTCTAGAGGGAAAGTTTTTCATACTAGGGGTGGACTTTAGTCCCTGTCCCCAGATCTATAGTTATAGTCTTCCCCATTACACATTTGAGCCACCACAAACACAATCTAACTGAAAGCTATATGGTCTGGGTTTTTTTGCTGATTTTTAGTAAATGATCACTTTTACAACTGATAAGATCTAATTTTGAGTATGAAGTAAAGTAAGAGAGCTATATGGGCTAAATGTCAGAACTGCACAGGCCATTCATCTCTCAGAGGTGACTGTGGACAAGAGAAGGCATTTCCTACATGAAAATGTCTCATAAAATGCATACATTCAGAAGAAAGAAGGCAGATCTGAGCATGCCCAGATAATCTTTCCCCTGAATTAACAATTCAGATAAGGAACCCCAAGACCAGACAACACAGAAGGATGGAAAAAGGACAAGTGAGTCTTAACAGTTGTGTTCCCTCCACATGGAAAGGAACTTCTCAGGTGGCTCAGTGGTAAAGAATCTGCCTGCCAATGCAGGAGACACGGGAGATGCAGGTTTGATCCCTTGGTCAGGAAGAGCCCCTGGAGGAGTAAATGACAATCCCCTCCAGTATTCTTGCCTGAAAAATCCTATGGACAGAGGATGGGCCATGGTCCATGGACTTGCAAAGCATCGGACACAACTGAGCAGCTGAGCACAGAGCCGAACATAGAGATGCTTGAGATTGGGGACTTAGAAATTCCACCAATATGCTCCTCTTTTACAGAAACCATGGAAATGCAACTTTACAAAAGTCTGTCATACATCCACACCTTGTCAATTTGAATCATGCCATGGGCATGTAACCTAAGTTGATAAGATAACTATACAGATGAGAAATTGCAATTCAATTTAATGTATACATTTGTCTCATGATTGCCAAATACTGGATAAGTGAAAAAGATTTTTTTGTTTGTTTGTTTTAGGTTAAGTCTTGGGTGTTTGGTGAACATAATAACATGTAGAGTTGGCAATTCTTAAAAGTAACTAATAATGTGACGAACACTCTACAGCCAATAATAAAGCAAGAAGAAATGTTCTCAGAGTAATATATCTCATTTTTTAAAAAGGAAAGTTATATGAGAAGAGAGTATAGAAAGTGAAGACTAATATAGGCCCCCAAGGACATTGCTTTTAAGAATAGGTTGATTCAATTTTATGTGACAGCCTGGAGGAGAGGGGAATTTGGGAGACAATGGATACGTGTGTATGTGTGATTGAGTCCCTTCGCTGTCCACCTGAAACCATCAGAGGCTGATGGGCTTCAGTCTGGAGTCACAGAGAGTCAGACACAACTGAGAGACACAGCACACACACACAGTAAATTATTTAGCATATAGTAAAGCCTTGTGAATCTAAAGATATTATAGAATAAATTGTATATGGTATATTTTTGGTAAAAAAGAACCAAAGGGAAATAATAAGCCACTAAATACATAAAGATAGGGAAGGCTATAAATGCCAAGGCAGGTAGACATTGGACAATTACTTGATAAACTAAAATTACACTAAGATTGGATAAGAGAATGTAAAGATCAAGAGGTTAAAAGTGTCATTGCTGCTGCTAAGTCGCTTCAGTCGTGTCCGACTCTCTGCGACCCCATAGACAGCGGCCCACCAGGCTACCCTGTCCCTGGGATTCTCCAGGCAAGAACTCTGGAGTCGGTTGCCATTTCCTTCTCAAGTGCATGAAATTGAAAGTGAAGTTGCTCAGTTGTGTCTGACTCGTAGGGACCCCACGGACTGCAGCCTACCAGGCTCCTCGGTCCATGGGATTTTCCAGGCAAGAGTACTGGAGTGGGTTACCATTGCCTTCTCCGAAAAGTATCACAGTGAACTCAAAAAACAATTAGACTTTCCTGGAGAACATTAGAAAAGGATGTCTGATGATTCAGTTTCATAAACTAGTACTAGTAGCTAACAAGAAAGTTAGATAACAACAAGTTGCCAGAAAGGAGTAGCAAGTAATGAAGCATTTAATGCAGTGCATTACAAGGTTTTAAAGACTGGGCCTGAGTTTGACAAGTTTACACACACAAGCATAATCATTTCTTTGTTCCTGAAATTAACACTTGGGAATTTCACAAAAAAGTTGAAAATACTAATCATCATAGTTTTTAAGTCAAATTCATTTTTGTTTGATGAACAGAAATTTTGATGAAGTCAATCTTTTCTGTTTTGCTGAAGACGCGTTTTTTGTATCTTGTTTAAGAATATTTAGTCTGGGCTAAGGATATGAGGAGAGTCTCCTATGTTTTAAAGTCTTTTTCTTAAACTTTATTTAATTTTTTAATTAAAAATTTGAAGTATAGTTGATTTACAATGTGGTGATAGTTTCAGGTGTATAGCAAAGTGTGTGTATAAGTGATATCACGTGATGTGTGTCTTTGTCTGATTTACTTCAATTATGGTATGATTGTCTCTAGGTCCATCCATCATGTTCATCCATCATGTTCCTGCAAATGGGATTCCTTTTCATGGCTAATATTCCATTGTGTATATGTACCACGTCTTCTTTATTGATTCATCTGTTGATGGACATTTAGATTGCTTCCATGTCTTGGCTATTGTAAACAGTGCTGTTATGAGCATCGAGGTGCATAATTAGGTTGGAACAAAAATTGTGGTTTCAGACTGTGAATTTTAAATCATTATAAGTAACAAGGCTCAAACACATCTTTATTAATCAAAATAGGAACCATTACAATCAACACATTTTTGCCAACAAAAAATAAGTTTGTTTATTCTTGTAGGGTAAAAACCTATGCTTCAGGATTTGAATAACTCTTGGAAAATATTTTCTGCCTCCTGCTGGTTGTGGAAGCATTTTCCCTGCAAAAAGTTGTCAAGATGCCTGAAGAAGTGGCAGTTGGTTGGTGTGAGGTCAGGTGAATACGGCAGATGAGGCAAAACTTTGCAGCCCAATTAGTTCAACTTCGGAAGCATTAGTTGTGTGACCTGTGGTCGGGCATTGTTGTGGAGAACTGGACCCTTTCTGTTGACTAGTGTCGGCTGCAGGCATTGCAGTTTTCAGTGCATCTCATCGATTTGCTGAGCATATGTCCCAGATGTAATGGTTTCACTGGGATTTAGAAAGCTGTAGTGGATCAGATGGGCAGCAGACCCCCAAACAGTGACCATGACCTTTTTTTGGTGCAAGTTTGGCTTTGGGAAGTGCTTTTGGTCCAACCACTGAGAGGGTCATCACTGGTTGTCATATAAAATCCACTTTTTGTCACACATCACAATCCTATCAAGAAATTCTTTCTTTGTTGTTGTGTAGAATAAGAGAAGGTAACACTTCAAAGTGACAGTTTTTTTGATTAGCCGTCAGCTCATGAAGCACCCATTTATGGACCTTTTCACCTTTCCAATTTGCTTCAAATTATAAATGACTGTAGAATGGTGGACGTTGAGTTCTTTGGCAACTTCTCATGTAATTGTGAGAGGATCAGCTTCAATGATGATCTCAGTTGGTCATTGTCAACATCCAGTGGCTGGCCACCACATTCATCTTCAGGGCTCTTGTCCCCTTGCAAAAATTCTTGCACCATCACTGCACTGTACATTTGTTAGCAGTTCCTGGGCCAAATGTATTGTTGATACTGCAAGTCATCTCTACTACTTTAGGACTCATTTTGAGCTCAAATAAGAAAATTGCTCAGATTTGCTTTATGTTTAACATCATTTCCATATTCTAAAATAAATATAAAATACACAAGTAATGTCAATAGCAAAAAAAAAATGCACATTGAAATGATGTATAGCATAACCAAATTTATTTAAGAATGTATTCCAATATCAAATGGCTAATTCAGCAATGCAAAACAGAAATTACTTTTGCACCAACTTAATACCTTTTCAAATTAGAATTTTTGTCTGTCCAGGTATATGCCCCAGAGTGGGATTTCTGGATCATATGGTAACTCTATTTTTAGTTTTTTAAAGTATTCTCCATACTGTTTTCTTTAGTGGCTGTACCAGTTAATATTCCCACCAACAGTATAGGAGGGTTCCCTTTTCTCCACAGCCTCTCCAGCATTTATTATTTGTAAGCTTTTTGATAATAACCATTTTGACTGGGATGAGGTAACTCAGTGTAGTTTTGATTTGTGTTTCTTTCATAAATTGGGAAGCTGAGCGGCCTTCCCTTTACCTATTGGTCATCTGTATGTCTTCTTCACAGAAATGTCTATTTACATCATCTGCCCATTTTTGAGTTTTTTAAATATTGAGCTGAATGAGCTGCGTGCATATTTTGGAAATTAAGCCCTTGTTGATTGCACGATGTGCAAATACTTTATACCATTATGTAGATTGTCTTTGTGTTTATGATTTCCTTTGCTGTGCAAAAGTCTATAAGTTTGATTAGGTCCCATTTGCTTATTTTCACCTTTGCTTCTTTGACTTAGAGAGCTGACCTAAGAAAAGCTTGCTATGATTTCTGTCACAATATTTTGTCTGTGTTTTCATTTAAGAGTTTTATGCTGTCATGTCTTATACTTAAATCTTCAAGCCATTTTGAATTTATTTTTGTGTATGAGGTGAGGGAGTATTTTAACTTCATTGACTTACCTGCAGGTTTATTTTTTACCTTTTAAATTGAGCATTATATTTAATATTAAGTTGATTTTTTGTCATGTTTTATAAAATGGGTCCAGGTTCTTAAGAGCTGACTCATTGGAAAAGACCCTGATGCTGGGAAAGATTGAGGGCAGGAGGAGAAGGGGATGGAGAAGAGGACAAGATCATGGGATGGCATCACTGACTCAATGGACATGAGTTTGGGCAAGCTCCAGGAGATGGTGGTGGACAGGGAAGCCTGGTATGCTGCAGTCTATGGGGTTGCAAAGAGCTGGACATGGTCTGGTGACTGAACAACAGTAATAAAAATATCAATAAAATATTTATAAGATAATAACTATAAAATTATTATAATTTTAATTTGTAACATTTTAAATACATTACTTTTGTTTAAAAATATTATACATAGATGTACACTATTTGGAAACTGAAGTTATAGTAATTTTATAGTTAATATAAGTTATATGGACTTCCCTGGCAGCTCACATGGTAAAGAGTCTGCCTGCAATGAAGGAGACCTGAGTTTGATCCCTGGTCGGGAAGATCCTCTGTAGAAGAGAATAGCTATTGCATAGAGAATTTCACGGAAAGAGAACCTGGTGGGCTACAGTGTTTGGAGTCGTAAAGAGCCAGACACAACTGAGCAACTATCTTTTATAATCTTTTTATAATTATTGTGATATGTATATTATAATAAAATATCAAATGTTTTTATTATAAAAACAGTAATCTATCTCTACTGGTTTTAATGAAAACTGTCATAAATTCAATGACCACTTATACATAAGGCTATTTATAGAATTTAGTTTCTGTATTTGTGGTCTATCTGCCCATGTTTGTGCTAATATCACACTGCTTTTTATTATTCTTGCTTTTCAAAAGATATGGCATCTGTTATTGTAAGCCTTCTAATTTGATTTTTTCTTTTTTTTTTTCCAATATTATCATTTTGATTCTTCTTGCCCTTTGCATCCCCATATAAATTTTGGGATCACCTTGTCAATTTAACTGACTACTGAAAATGAATTTGTCATTTTTATAATATTTAATACCTATACATTTATATTCATCAATTTGTTTGGGTCTTTTAAAATGTCTTTCAGTAATGCTTTCTAGCTATCTATATAGAGGTCATGAGCTCCTTTCATTAGTATTATTCCTAGCTGTTTAATGTTTTTAGTGATACTACAAATAGTATCACAAATTAAAATGGAGTTTTAATTTAATTTTCCAAATTTTTATTTTAGTATATAGAAAAAATTATTCCTATTAGCCTTCTATACAGATAATTTGCTGCATTTGCTCACCAATTCTAGTAGTTTATATGAATTGTTTGGATTATTAACTGCTTCTTAACCTATATAATCACACTGTGTGTGCTAAGTCGCTTCAGTCGTTGTCTGACTCTCTTGCGACCCCATAGACTGTAGCCCACTAGGCTCCTCTGTCCACGGAAATTTCCAAGCAAGAATATTGGAGTGGGTTGCCATTTCCTTCTCCAGGGGCTCTTCCTGACCCAGGAACAGAACCCTGGTCTTTCTTCTCCTGCATTGGCAGGTGGGTTCATTACCTCTAGCGAGGATATCATACTGTAAAAAATGATTTTTTTCCCTTTGAACTTTTGTCTTTTATTTTGCTGACAAGATTACCTAGTATATTGTTTGATAATATTTAATAAGTCTATAATAGCAGAGTTTTTTGTCCTTTATTCAACCTCAGGGGAAATGTGCAATTATTTACTGTAAATATGTTATTTACTTAGTTTGATTTTGAGCTAACTCTGGGAGATAATGAAGGACAGGGAAGCCCAGTGTGTTGGTTTCCATGGGGTCATAAAGAGTTGGACAGGACTGAGCAACAGAACAACAACCTTATCAGATTAAGGAAATCACCTTTTATTCAAAGTTCGTTGTTGCTGTAAACTTTCATTCAAAGTTTGCTAAGCATTTGTTATCACACATGTTGCTATTTTTTAATTGTTTTTTCTGCATTTGAGATGGTCATGTGACTTTTTTCCTTTTTCCTGTTAATTTAGTGAATTATATTGCTTTATTTTTGATTGTTACAACCACATTAACTGAAAGCTGTGCAACTTGTTTATTCATTTTATCTGTATCATGAAATTTGATTTGCTAGTGGTTACTACGGAGTTTTGCACCTATATTCATGAGCAATATTTGGAGAATTTACCAGTGAAGCCAGTTTCATCTGAAATTAACATAGTACCAAAGGATTTAAATTACAGCTTTGATTTGCTTAATAGGTATAGGATTTTCAAGCTTTTAATACCTTTTATATAATTTTAGTACATTTTTTGAAGTAATTAGCCTATTTCATTGTAATTTAAAATATTGAAATATATCAGTTTTAAATATCTTTCTAATGGCTTCACAGTGTCTGTAAGACCTGTAGTAATGTTCCTCTCTATTTGTTTTGTCAGTTGGGATAAAAGTTATCTTCCATTAGAAGTTTATAAATTGTGCCTTACTCTGAGCATATGCAAGCTTGTGTTGGAGTATATTAACTGCATTTCTACACTTAACTAAATCATTCAGTATTTTAAGTAATGGATTAATTCTCCACTTACATTATACTCTGTATATTCCCAAAATATATAGCAAAAGCAATAAAGCACATTGCAGTTCTAAAGATTCATTCCTCCCCTACACTGTTACAGAACTTCCTTCACTTATTCAGTCTATGACTGTCCCTCTTATATCAGTCTGACTTTGAGCATTTAGTGATTTGCTTTCTGTGTATTTCTTGCGCTATTCATTGAAGTAAAATATAAACTCTGAAGTTTACACAAGAGATACAGTTATCAAGAAAAGTCACGTTTTCTCATGTTAGCAGTAGAGAATGCGGTAATGACAACTTAAATCCTGTGATATGGTGAGAGGATAAACACACACCCATATACATAACTTAGAGAGTAAAGTGTATTATATTATAATAGAATTGGTAGGAAAGTAATACAATTTAAAAACTTTATTTATGTGAAGCAGCAGGCAGTACAGTTAAACTGAAGTAATAATTCTATTTTAGACAACCAAGGAATTATGTATTATTTTTCATTAGTCTTTAGATAGATTTATGGTATGTAGGGATAGACAGTTCAACCATAAGAATATATACTTAAATAGACACTGTAATGTTACATCATTGAAATCTATAGGTTTCTTCAGGACACAGAGTAAGTGCTCAGTAAAAGCCTGATATTGGATTATTGGGGATTGATTAGTTAATTTTGCTAATCAGGTAAAGATTTAAATTCCTACTTGTACCAAGGGGCACCAAATCATTTAGTCTGTACATAAAGTATAATGTGAAGAATTCCTGTAAGAGGCTTACTTATGTAGTTTAAAAATCATTGGAAATAATGTGAACAAATAACCATGCTTCTTATCTCATTATAGGATTAAGAAATGAATGAATACTTTTAATGATTTTACCCAGGAAGAATCATGAAAAGCTGCACAAGTGTGTAACATTTTTAGGTCAGTCTTCAGTGAGGAAAATGAGGAAATGACTCATAACATCTACAGAGGTTCAACTGGCTCCCACATTAATTTTTATAGCACTCAAAGGTATGACAGAAAATCTAGTAACTGGGAATGATGTAATATGCCTATTATTTCATAAAGTTTAGCACTCAAAGGTATGACAGAAAATCTAGTAACTGGGAATGATGTAATATGCCTATTATTTCATAAAGTTTAGCACTCAAAGGTATGACAGAAAATCTAGTAACTGGGAATGATGTAATATGCCTGTTATTTCATAAAGTTTGTTCTAAAGGTGATTACAAGAGAAAATTGAGAAGAAATGCTTATAATCAAAGCATTAATTGATTTATTTTTAATACACATATTAAAAACATAGGTTAAATGACCAAAAATAGCAAAATAAGAAACACATATTTCATTTAAGAATGAAACAATATGATTTGGAGACTAATAAATTTTATTGGAACTATCTTGAATAACTCCAATATTTCAAGTCTGGGTGCATGGAAGAATTTGGTGAGCATGGGAAGTGGTAGGAAATATGATTTCTGTGGAAGTTAACAAATGATTTTAGAAATTATTCATTTAACAAATACTGGTGATGATCCCTGGATCAGGAAGATCCCCTGGAGCAGGGAATGGCTACCACCTCCAGTATTCTTGCCTGGAGAATTCCATGGACAGAGAAGCCTGGGAGATTACAGACCATGGGGTCGCAAAGAGTGAGACATGACTGAACTAACGTTAAGAACACCGTCAAGCACTTAGGTGGTAGAAATTATGCCAATTCATTGAAATGACAGAATAGTCTTAAGGCCCTTACATTCTACTTGCAAAAATAAATATATAATTTTAGACAAATTATAATAAAATGTGATCACATAATAGAGATACATATAAAAAGTTTCTTGAGTTGAATGTAAGTTTAAGATATTCAAAGTTATTGTAAGAAGTTAGATTTCATGTATTCCAACACATTTTTTGATCATGTATCATAACCATATATATAGTCATTCAAATATAAGATCTGAAAATAAATATTTGGGATCATGATTTCAAAAGAATAATTGTAGCTATGAATACTCACAAGCTGTTTGAAATAATACAAAATGAGAAACAGAAATGCAGCTTTAATACTGTGGTGCATGCAATTTTGAGAGAGAAAAGATGTTCAAATGAATTAATAAGAAGCAAAGCTAATGTAGAATAAAACCAAAAGGGGATAATCTAGAAGTCATGAGAAAAAAAAAAAAAAAAAAGCTTTAACTAGATAAAAACAAATAAAATGGAAATAGTGGCTCAGATGGTAAAGCATCTACCTGCAATGTGGGAGACCTGGGTTTGATCCCTGGGTTGGGAAGATCCCCTGGAGAAGGGAATGGCAACCCACTCCAGTACTCTTGCCTGGAGAATTCCATGGATGGAGGAGCCTGGTAGGCTACAGTCCTCGAGATCGCAAAGAGTCAAACTGAGCAAATTCACACTCCCAAATATATAATAAGAAATTTTATTTACAGAATTTACCTCCAGATATTTCACAGGAAGACATTTTAATGAAGTGATGGTGCCAATCTCATTATTGACAAAGAAGAGTTAGCTATCAATTGCTGAGAGAAGTAGTAAGATTTGCTACATGGGTAGCAAGGAGGAGAAACATCCCATAGTCAGAAACAGTTCCTTAACAACAACCAACCCCTTTTGCTAGTATGTAACATGTTTTGAAAGGAACACCAAATAGAAGCAACAAAGTAGAATCATATAATACCATCACCACTGCTTGTGAATCAATTGAATTCCTATGGGGTACTATGCAAAGTCAGCAACTCTCATCTTTATGTGAAGGACAATATTCGATGATTATCTTGAGTTTGATCTTTATTTATAAAATTTTATCACGTAGCTTTGGCTACCTTGTTATCATTAATACCTTATCAGTGTGAAAAGTGAAATGAAAGTCACCCAGTTGAGTCCAACTCTTTGAAACCTCATGGACTGTAGCCCACCAGTCTCCTCTGTCCATGAATTATCCAGGCAAGAATACTGGAGTGAGTTGCCATTTCCTTCTCCAGGGGATCTTCCCAGCCCAGGGATTGAACCCAGGTCTCCTGCATTGCAGGTGGATTCTTTACCATCTGAGCCATCAGGGAAGCCCATACCTTATCAATACATCCATTTACTTTAAAACCTTGTGAAATTTTCGGTTCCATGCACATGTGGTTAACAGTAAAAGAAATCCAGAAACTTTTCAATTCTTGTGGACCCACTTTCTGAATCATGTCTTCTCTTTATCATATTCGTTGTGTTTTTTGAAATCCTTAGTTGCTGTGCCTACCAGTTTAAGTAACCTTCTCAATCAACACTTCCAACTTGAACTAAGCCAAATTTGCTTCTTTATCATACTATCTATTCTCCCTACTGTCACTGTAATTCTTTAGATTAATAACCCAGTAAAATAACCTGTCTCCACTGGCCTTGCTGCCTGAATTTGGCATGGATCTAGGTTTCTGCATCTGTATACTGACGTCAAGTGGGTGGTGGTTTAGTCACTAAGTTGTGTCTGACTCTTGCGACCCCGTGGACTGTAGCCTGCCAGGCTCCTCTGTCCATGGGATTTTTCAGGCAAGAATACTGGAGTGGATTGCCATTTCCTTCTCTAGGGGATCTCCCCGATCCAGGAATCGAACGTGGGTCTCCTGCATTGCAGGCAGATTCTTTACCTACTGAGCTATGAGGGAAGCCCTACTGTCATCAAAGACTCACCTTATTAAATGTAGCTGGACTTGTCCAGTGGGAAGAAGTAGTCAGGTCTCCACAAGGAGGTGTATGACCACCTTCAACACCAGAACTCCCCCTACTGATGAATTAAACACAACAAAGAGGAAAAATTTTGGTTCATTATTAAAAGCCGTAGATCTTGTTTTCTAGATGTTACCTGGAAATTCCAAATTCTTCTTGTCTTCTATTTCCTAATATGTATAATTAAGTTATTTAACTATTTTAACATAAAAGAGCTCTAAAATTTTAAAGGAATGCTATTTAATTAATTTCCAATTATTCAGATCAATCAGTAGTCTCTGCCGATCTGGCCTAGGGTTGGTTTATTTTGTTTAGGCCCATACATACATACATACATACATACATACATACATACACACATACACACATACACACATACATACATACATACATACATACTTACACCTGTGGACAGCTGGCAGTATGGCTGAAGGCATGGCTTGTCTAGGTTGGCTTCAGAGCTCTGGAATTTCAGTGGTTAATTGTCTAGTGTTCAGGGCTGACTGGGTCATATGTTTGTTTGTTTTTATCATCCAGTTGGTTAGGCTGTTGTCCTCATAGTAGCTTGTCAGCTTTCCTAGAAAGTGAGGAGAAGCACATACAATCTCTTAGGGATTGAATTCAGAACCGGAAAATGATCACTTCAGCCATATTTTATTGTCCAGAGGTCATTACAGGGCCATTTCAGATGGAATGGGTAGGTAGATAGCCCCCACCTCTTAGCAGAAAGAGCCACCCAGTCACATTATAACATATGAGGACAAAGATGAGGAGTAGTTAGGGCCATATTTGCATCAGTTTACTTCTTAAACTTAACCCCATCTGATGGACCTACACTCTGTTGACTAGATAGCTCTTATATTAGCTGACTCTCCTGCTCAAGGCATCAACTCAGTCCTGTCAGCTATTCTGGCATCTTCCCAATCTAAAGTAGGCAAGAGTCTTCCTGCTCACCTAGACTCTACCACCCAAACTGTACTGAGAAGGCCATTTGTGTCACTGATGACAATTCCTTCAGATGACTTATGGATGATAGAATACTTTATTGCTCAGATTTTTCAGGTGAATCAAATTCTACTATGGGAGTAATTCTCCATACAAAGGTTTAAATATCTATGATTCTTTTTACATTCTAGATATTAATTCACATGACACAAAGGCAGGCCTTTTTCATCAAAAGCATTGATTATTCAATTAATACCTCTGATGCACACCAACCAAAAATTAGAAACTATCAGACTGTGTGAACTTCAGAAAACCACTGAGAAAGCAAACATGCCTGAGCATGGTAATTACTATAATCCTGTTAATGCACCTGGGTAACTTAACAACCCCACCCGCTGAGAGAAGCTATGGATTTTTTACTTTGTGAATTCTTGGAGGTGTGATTGTGTCAAAGTTCTCTGAGCCTGATCTTAGTTTTGGAGAGATAAAGGAGGAGTTCAGCCACTCTGTGAATAAAATTTGTTGGATCAGAGGAAGCTGAGTTCTAAGTTAAAAGAATAGACATCTATCAGGAACCAGGGGGGAATCATATATTGGTTAGTTTCAGAGGTTAGGTGTATGCATAAGCCCACAAACCAAGGGAAAAAAATTATGTCAGAGCAAGAAGAGAAAACTGAAAACCAATAGCTGAAATACCAGATTGTCTAGTAAAGGGTATCAGTCTTGTCTGGGAAGATGAAAAACCATCTAGCTAAAAGACCTGGGAGGAAATGTGTAGGAATAGATGTGGAAATACGCATTCATCAAGAACTTGAATATGGCACAAACCCTACCAGGTAAGACTTGGCACAAAGATGAATGATTATTCAAAGAGGAGAAAATTTACTGAAGAATTCAGAAATACTTTGTACAAATCATCAGACAATATGATAAGTTCCTCCTGAAAAAAGAGTAAATATTCACTGGGGGCATGTAGGAGGAAAAATATGTTTGCTGGTGGGGTACTTACACCTGAACTGAACAAGTTGCTTTTTATCAGGTTGACGGAGAGATTATTTTAACTAGAGGGACATTAATCATCAAAGAAGTGGAAGTGTGTAAAATTTTTCATTGAATTCCAGGAGCAATAATTTCTCAAAAATAGTCTTTATGATGTAGAGTACCAGAAAATAAGTCTAGGAAAGTTTTAGTTTATACAAGATTTTTAAATACCTCAAGTAATTTGCTAAAGGATTTAAAAATATACAAAGCATAAATATGTTAGAATATAACAGGTCTTCTTAGTTGAAAACAATGCAATTACCTTAGATGAAAATGTTATGTTACTCAGATTGTTGCTTAGTCACCAAGTCATGTCTGACTCTTTTGAGACACCATTGACTATAACCTGCCAGGCTCCTCTGTTGGAATAAAAAGCAATGAGATCATCTGACTCAAGTGAGGAAGGCTATGCAATGGAAAAAAGCAAACCCTGTGTTTTACTTCTTGTATTGCAGAGATTGCTTATCAAACCAAATCTCCTATAGTTAACAAGTATAAATACAGGACAAAATATCAAAAGGAAAAAAAAAAAAAAAAACTATCTGAAGAATGAATAAAAGCTGGAAGATACTTAATAGAAGTCAACACTTTGAACAAGGCATTGCTATAATATTATTATTTTGTTTAAATTTAGCTATTAATCAAAGGTGAATGCCAGTGTGCACCATTTTGGTAGAAAAATCTTCAGTCTTACTGGCTTTGAGAATCAAAGGGCAGGGTTTACTTAAGACAACCACAGTAGTTGGAAAGTTAAGAAGAAAATCCCAGAAAAGAAAGAGACAGAAAGGCAGAGTCACACATTATGTGTATGAAGTCTGCCTCTATCTCTGGATAACCCCTATACCACATGGTATACATCAACCTCTAATCAATTTAGCTAAGGCTGAAAGAATTAAACTGAAATTTGAGCTGATGCCTAATACAAAGCGACAAGGTTTTGCTGTTTGAGTGTAAGTTAATTGCCTACTTAAAAATCAAAATCAATACTCTTCAGAAGAGGATGAAAAAATCCAAAGTTTCTGTGGTAGTTGTTCTGCTTCCTCATCAGCACATGGAATTATCATGCTATTAATTAATTATGTTTTATTTTAGATCGTCTAGCAGTTGTGCAATGGTATCTCATTTTGACTATCCCCTGATAATTAGTGATGTTGAAAATCTTTTCATGTGCCCATTTACTTTCCATATATTCCCTTACTGGAAGTATCTATTATCTTTTTCTGTTTAAAAAATACTATTAATTGTCTTTGTATTAGTTGTAAGTGTTCTTTATATATTCTGAATGTAAGTCCTTTGTTGAATATGTGATATTCAAATTGTTTTTTCCCTGTCTAGAAGTTCTCTTTTAATTTCCTTAACAGTATTTGTGGTTGTTTTTGCCTCAGAGCAAAACCAGTGACTTATTTGGCTGTCATAGCTCAGTGAAGAAAGTTCTTATCTGCTCCATACAGTGTCAGCTGAGGTGGCTTGACTGGGGGCTAGTGGATCCATTTCTAGGATGACGCACTTACACGGCTCACAAGTTGCTCATGATTGTTTGTGGGAAGCTTCACAGGAGCTGAAAGAAAGGGACCTTAGTTCTTTTCCACATGGCCCCTCTGTAAGAACTTCCTCACAGAATGATAACTGGTTCCATGAGCAGCTGTTCCAAGAAATGAGCTGCAGTTTTTTTGTGTTTTATTGTTTTTGTTTATTCTTTGTTTTCTTAAAGGCGTGGGCCTAGAAATTGACACAGCCTCTCTTCTGCTGGATTCTGTTGGTTAGTCAGTCACAGAACTCAGATTTTAGAGAAGAGAATATAGATCACTACACTGGATGAAAGAAGTATCAAAGAATGATGAGTGATGTTTTAAAACTACCACTACCATTATTTTTCATCAATGGAAAGAGTTGCATTATTCTTACTCAGACATGTATATTCACTGTAGTAAATAAATAAATTAGTGGAATGCCATATGTAGAACTGTACAAAGCAATTGGCAAGTAGAGGCTGTTTTAAATGAGTTTTAATTTTATAATAATAATGATCAAAATTATACAGAATATGGATTATGGAAATGGTTATTGCTCATTGAAGTATAATGAATTGCAGGTAGTCAGAGCAAAGATAAAAACATTAATCAACTTTAGATGTTGTTAGAATATGTTTTGAATAATTAGTGTAAATAAACACCAAAAGAAATTGAATCCATGATTATCAATGCAGTAGAGTAGGAGGAGAATAAATAAAACTGGATTAATCCAAATGAGGATGAAAAGGAGAAAATAGTAACAATGCCTAGCAAACAGCACAACACACAGCACAAAATATGTTAGTAGAAGTAAATCCACAGACATTGATAATTGAGGTTATATGAAAACAAATTAAAGTTGTCAAAGGAAATTAAATAACCATTAAGCTATAAAAATGCTGAGCTTGTGTATCCATATAAAATACACATACAACAGATTTTCCAATAGATATGTAATCATGGTAAAAGATGTTAACACACCAGCCTCTGTTACTGAAAAATAATGAAGAACAAACATCAAAGACCTAATGGAACAAATATTGTTAGAGATATAATAAAATGAAAGTATACATAGATCCACTAATTACAGAATGCATATGCTTTAAAATATTTTGGAATATTTTGAATAACTAACCATTTCTATGTCACGAAGCATATATAAACCTTAATAATGATCAGAGAATCAATGATCATTGATTCCAGACCTCATTCTTTGATATACATGAGTAAAAATACCCTTGAATAAAAACTTAAAAATCCCTGCATTAATGTGGCAATTTAGAAATATATTATTGCTTTGTTTCTATATCAAAAGTAATTCATGAAAGAAATAAAATGTCAGCACTCACAAAATAGTACATTTCTAAACTTATACTATGTAAGTAAAGGAATATTTATAGAGAGATTGTTCTACAATAATTAGTTTACAAAGTTAGCTTTGTAAACCAAGAGGTTAGAAGATGAATAATGTATTGATACAGAAAAAGGAAACAAAAGTATAAAAGGATAACATTTAAAAATAAAAAATACATGAACAAAAATGTCCAACAAAATTAAAAGTATATTTTATGAAAAAACAATTATATGTGTGTATGTGTATATATATATATACATATATATATATTTCTAGCAAGATTGACCAAAGGGGAAAAGAAAGGCAGAGAAGGGAGAAATAAACATTTGATGAATAACACAGTATTGACTATATATGTAATAAAAACTTAATTCCTGTGAATAACACTGTAGTTATCTTTCATCTAATTATATATTATCTTATTTAAAACACAATTTTAAGAGGTTAGTCTAGATTTTTATTTAATAAACTTTGTCTTTTGGGGGAAAAAAACCCTGTAAACTAGTATGTACTGTTGTAGTATACATAATTCTCTTGGACATATGATTATATTCTATGAAGCAATCAAATAATTACACAACTACATGCTCATTACAATATAGATTTAATAAATACTGATAAAGTTTAATTGAGAAAATAATAATCACTCCAATTATTACAGATAATGATAGCTCCTATTTGGTATTTAATGTAAGTAAACTGCGCTCCATTTTATACAACATATTTACTTCCCTAAAACATACAAACAATTTTCATTGAGAAAACTACACAGGGAAATGGGATTCCCTGTATATATTATACTAGATTTTGCTCTTATCTAGAATTTATACTAACAGATCATGGGTGAAAAAACTCAGATGCTCATGCTAATCTAAGAAATCTTTTCAAGTTGAGTAGATTTTAATAACCAAGTTACAAAAATTTAAATGTCAGAAAGAATAGTGTGATTGATATATACACAAAGTAGGATGTTGATTATAACAAAGACTATAATAATTTTGATCTCTAAGTCATTTTTTTAAAAGTTGGTGAAATTCATGTACTTAGCAAGCAGTTTCTTGAATAAATAATCAGAGGCTTTTAGATCTGAAAGGAATTTTAAAAGCCAGCTATTCAAAGTCTTTAGAAATGGGAAAACTGCCTTCCAGACAAATTGATGTTGGCAATGACATGTGACTAAGCAACAGTAAAAATATGATTATCATTCATATCTCTTCCATGCCTCTTGTTTTGCAGGACAATATTTATGGTTATGCAGATATATAATGAAATCCTCCTTAAATACTTTGGTTTCAAATTCTGAGAAAAAATTGCTATGGAAAACTGAGGGCTTGATAAAAAGAGTGAAATTTATGTCTGAAATTCCTGCCTCCATAGAACTTTTATTCTTTAAAACCTGAAAACTAAAAAATATAATTTTAAAGAGTTTACTTCCATTTAGAGAGTGCCACATTAGCCATGCTTATAATAAAATTGTTCTCTATTCAACAGCAAATCTTTGCTTTAAATCTGATAGAATACTAAAATGTATCTACTGCTTTCCACTTGAAATTGAAAGCACTTTAAATATTATATCAATGATTTAAGAAGTATTGACATTAATTAATGATTTTACTTAAAATTTAAAGAATCAGAAGAAAAGAGAGATCAGTTTGTCAAATTACTTTCATAATAATTTAAAAACAAAAAAAAAAGTATTAAATAGCACAGAACAATCCAACTCTACATGAAATGAACCAGAAATTTGACCCAAGGGTTTTTTGTAAAGTTAAAAAAAAGAGATATTTTGTTTGAACTTCATTTAGAAAGTTCCTCACCTGCAAAATGTCCATAATAAAATATATGTCCTGTAAGAGCCTAACATGTAGCAAGAGAATGCATTGTGAAACAGAATATTGATACTAATACTATCTGTATTAGTAAGGAGATCTAAACCTCCAAATCTATTTACTAAGAATGTAAGAGCATGAACATTGTAAATCTGTACCAAAACTAATGGAATTTGAGAAGCAGAAAAATAAAACTGATATTCAAAAGTGAGTTACTCAGGATACAAATCAGCTAAATGAAAAAAAAAATCATAAATGAATGAAAATGTCCTTTCCATTACAATATCCCTGTGAGAGATTCCCAGTGATCATACTTTGTCTTTTTCATGCAACATATCTAGCAATCTTCACAACAAGCCCATGGTGAAGAAAAGTACTTATAGCATTATTTTCCTTATTAAAGATGGAGAAATGGGTGCTTGGAGAGTTTAAATAACTTGACCCAGTTCAAGCACCCAGCTACTAAGTAGCATTGTTGGTACTGGACCCGAGGTACCTCTGCCTCCGAAACCTGTTGTTATTGTTCAGTCGCTAAGTTGTGTCTGACTCTTTACGACACCATGGGCTACCACACACCAAGCTTCCATGTCTTTAACAATCTCCCATAGTTTGCTCAGGGTCATGTCCATTGAGTCAGTGATGCTATTTAACCATCTCATTCTCTTCCACCTTATCCTCCTTTTGCCTTCAATCTTTCCCAGCATCAAGGTCTTTTCCAATGAGTTGGCTCTTTGCATCAGGTGGCCAAGGTATTTGAGCTTCAACTTCAGCATCAATCTTTCCAATGAATATTCAGGACTGATTTCCTTTAGGATTGACTGATTTGCTCTCCTTTCAGTCCAAGGGATTTTCAAGAGTCTCCTCCAGCACCTCAATTCAAAAGCATCATTTCTTTGGCACTCTTATGGTCAGCTCTCACAAACTTATAATGACTGCTGGAGAAACTATGTTTGACTATAAGGACCTTTGTTGGCAAAGTGATATCTCTGCTTTTTCATATGCTGTCTAGGTTGGTCATAGCTTTCCTTCCAAGGAGCGAGCATCTTCTAATTGTATGGCTGCAGTCACCATCTTCAGTGATTTTGGAGCCCAAGAAAAGAAAATCTGTCACTGCTTCCACTTTCCCCCTTTCTATTTGCCATGAAGTTTTGGGACCAGATACAATCATCTTAGTTTTTTGAATATTGAGTTTGAAG
Organism: Cervus canadensis; assembly: GCF_019320065.1. Classification (NCBI taxonomy): domain Eukaryota; kingdom Metazoa; phylum Chordata; class Mammalia; order Artiodactyla; family Cervidae; genus Cervus; species Cervus canadensis. The sequence continues at coordinate 17,491,465 of NC_057390.1, read as the reverse complement.
CCAAACTCTCCTCTTTCATCTCCATCAAGAGGCTCTTCATTTGACCCAGCATAGCCAAGAATTAATTAATTAATTAAATGGTAAAGAAAGGCTCTTTAGTTCCTCTTTGCTTTCTGCCATTAGAGTGGTATCATCTGCATATCTGAGGTTGTTGGTATTTCTCCTGGCAATCTTGTTTTCAGATTGTGATTTATCCAGCCTGGCATTTTGCATGATGTATTCTGCTTAGAAATTATATAAGCAAGGTGGCAAGATACAGCCTTGTCATACTCCTTTCCCAATTTTGAACCAGGCAGTTTTTCCATGTAAGGTCTGACTGTTGCTTCTTGACCCACATGTAGTCTTCTCAGGAGATAGGTAAGATGGTCTGGTATTCTCATCTCTATAAGAACTTTCCACAGTTTGTTGTGATCCACACAGTCAAAGGCTATACCTCTAACAATTAACATCTCAGTTATAATGCACAACTTTATGGCTTTCATTTCACATAAATTGTTGAAATATGACACACATTAATATGTAACCACCCTTCCCTACTTTCTATGTATCACAAAAGAAGGAATGACTTTCCGCAGTCTATTCCAAAATCCTATAATTACACTTTGCTTTCTGTGTGCCAACTACTCCTAAATATTTAATACAATCTAGTTTTCTCTTCGGGTATTACAATTCTATATTCAGCTACCTTAACACCCATACAATTGTTTCCTTCCTGATATACAAGTTATCATTACTAATTCATTTATACTTATCATCCATATGAACAAAAAATTCAATTCTAATTTGAAAGTAAAACACATCTACTAGTCTATCTCTTCATGTCTTCACTTTAGTCCAATCCACGGGCTACTAAAACTACTAACAATCTCTTTGTCTTCATTTTCTCCTTAATTTTTGCTTTCCCCACAATAGTTAGATTGATTTCTTATAGTTACTGTTTCAGGCTAATTTAGTTTGCCTGAAGTTAAAACTGTATTCTAACAATAAGTTGTCATATTTTCCATGTTTTCACTCTATCAGGGTATATAAACAAGAGAAATTTTTTTAAGACTTTTAAAAAACAAAGTAATTTATTGCGCTTTTCTGAGAACCAGATTTGATGTTATAGATTAAATTTTCTGATTCCTTTTTGTTATCAGTTTCTATTATCTCTATTTTTTGCATGTTTTAATCATTTCTTATAACATAAAATAGAAAGCAAGGATTTTTTGCCTCTCCAGTGTCCAATAAGTGTGTGACTCACAATAATTCTTAATACTATTTGTTGAGTGAATAACATGGTTGTATGATCAGTAATGTCTGACTTTTGTGATCCCATGGGTTGTAGCCAGCCAGCTTCTCTATCCATGGAAATTTTCAGGTAAGAGTACTGAAGTGGGTTGCCAATTCCTCCTCCAGGGGATTTTTCCTACCCAGGGCTCAAATCCTCATCTTCTGCATCTCCTGCATTGGAGGCAGATACTTAACTGCTGAGCCTGTTGAGTGAATAAACTTTCATTAATTGGATAATATTCAGGATTATTTTAATGGTTTCAATAATTTAGAATTTGGTGTGAATTAACACAAAAATGTTATCTCTACCTCAAGTTGATGTGAATATATGAATTTACCTCACTGGTATTACACGATAATTAAAATTTCTATAAATGATGGTTTCTGTTGTTTTACTTAGTGTTGGCCTCTTTGGCTAGTCACAGTAATGTTGTTGTTCAGTCTCTAAGTAGGGTTTGACTCTTTGAGACACCATAGACTGTGGCACACCAGACTTCCCTGTCTTTCACTATCTCCTGGAATTTGCTCAAACTCATATCCATTGAGTTGATGATGCCATCCAACCATATAATCCTCTGCCACCCTCTTCTCTTTTTGCCTTCAATCTTTTCTAGCATCTGGAACTTTTCCATTCCCATCCATTTTAGTTCACTGATTCCTAAGATGTTGATGTTCAGTCTTGCCATCTCCTGTTTGACCACATCCAACTTACCTTGATTCATGGATCTAATATTCCAGGTTCCTATTCAATATTGTTCTTTATAGCATTGGGCTTTACTTCTACCACCAGACACATCCACAACTGAGTGTCATTTCTGCTTTGGCCTAGTAATTAGTAATTGCCCTCCTCTATTTCCCCAGTAGCATGTTAGACACCTTCCAACCTGGGGGACTCATATTCCAGTGTCACAATTTTTGCCTTTTCTGTCTGTGTAGTTTGCTAGGCAAGAATACTGAAATGAGTTGCCATTTCCTCCTCCACTGGGCCATTTTTGTCAGGACTCTTCACCAAGACCCATCAGTCTTGGGAGTCCCTACTCAGCATAGCTCACAGCTTCATTGAGTTATGCAAGCCCCTTTGCCAAGAAAAGGCTGTGATACATGAAGGGAATATTAGTAATTACTTATTAGCTAATCCTGATAGCTAAAACACAATTGCACTAGACTCTGAGTATATAAAATATATTAAGAAACTCAGCAGATATTTAATTTTGGTACATAGTTTGCCCTTATATCTGATAGAACAGTCCATTTCAAATGTTCTTCTTCAGGAAGTTTTACCCATTTCTCTAACTTGAGCCCTCAAATCCTTTTTAGTTTGTGTGGAATTTTATACATTTCCTCAGCCTCTTAGCAGAATAGTCAGATCCCCCTACAACTGTACCCAGTTTCCCTTTGTCTTAGTTATTGTTCCTCTCTTTGACCTCAGTAATCACTGCAAAGTTTCCAAATTCTTAATCTTTTGCTTTAGAGCTTTTAGAGCACAAATAAAAAGCTCCTTCCCCTCTAGTAGCCTGTCTGACTTTTTCTTTCATAGAGAACCCCAGGAATTTGCTGTAAATAATTCCCGTTGAGGTCAATTGGAGAACATATTGAGAAAAATGGTCACAAACTCAAATACCACCTGCCTGATGCTAAAGACTGAAAAGCAAACTTGTAGTTTATTTTAATTGGCACCCTCCTATGAGGGTAAGGGATGAAGTCAGTTAGCAGGTTATTATAATTATCAGAAACATGTAAGCATACCCCTATGTTGAATATTTTACTACTTTTCTTATTCATTCAATAATGTAAATCATTCTGTAAGTTTTGTTTCATAGAAAATGTCTGAATTAATAATTACAGCCCTTACTAACTAAATATGATGTACCAAAATGGCAATTAAATATCTTTTAATGAAAATCTGGCTGTGTTTTTTATCCTTAGACATGCAAAACTTAATTTATGCATCTATTCCCATAATATGGGTTCTTACTATATATCACATTATATATATTTATTTTTTTGAGAATGTATTTTTTTCAAGCACATTTTCCTTGGGACGTATTTGCTGGTTTATACTTACCTATTAATTAGAAATACTGGAAGACACCTAATCCTTTTGTGAATGGGTTGTATATTCTGCAGCATGCAGGTGGGAGAACAAACTTAATAAGCTGAACATAGGAGGTGAGACTGCATTTACTAGGAAATATCACTGAAATTACTTTTAAAACATAGTTAACAAAATGAGTAAAATATTGAGATCTAGAAGATGAGATCAGAAACAAACTAATAGTGTTATCTCTTTTTAATTATTAATATTTATATTTACCATTAAATGTATTATCATTGACTTAATAATATAATTTTAGATTTTTTAAGGTGCTAAATTATCCTCGGAATCAAACATTTAGCCCAGGATGCTTGGTTGCTTACTGGGATATTTAAAGCTTAAAAATGATCATTATATTTAGGAAGGCTCAGAGGACCTCTAAGTCAGAATATAGATGTAATACACATTAGTTGTAGTGGTATAGCACATAATATATTTTGTCTTTGTTCCTGGCCTTGGAATTTCCCTAGTGATAGAAATTTTGTCATTCAAAATGCACCCCTTTAGACCACATACACTAAGTTTATGCTAATGATGTAATTTAGGGTGGGGTCCCCTTATAGTCTAGTAGAGGGGAAGGGGCTGGAGATTTAGCTCTATAAAACTCTTGCATAAGGATATTTAATGAGTTCTAGGGTTGATGAACTGTGGAGTACTGGAAGGGCAGTGTGCCCAGAGAAGACCCATAAGTTCCCACTTACCCTCTTGTACTTTGTTCTACTCATATCTTCCATCTGGTTGCTCCTAACTTACAAATGTAAGAAATGCGTTTTTCTGAGTTCTGTGAGTTCCATAGCAACTTACTGAATCTTGGGAGTATGTGTGTGTGTGGGGGGGGGGTGGGGGCATCCAAGGAACTATCAATCAATTGCTAAGTTGATCAGAAATATGGGTGGCCCAAGATTTATGACTGATATCTGAAATGGGGCCCGTCCTGTGGGACGGAGCCCTTAAACGTGGGGTCTGTGCTAACTCTAGGTGAAAGTGAAAGTGAAAGTCACTCAGTCGTGTCTGACTTTTTGCGGCAGCATGGACTGTATAGTCCATGGAATTCTCCAGGCCAGAATACTGGAGTGGGTAGCCTTCCCCTTCTCCAGGGGATCCTCCCAACCTAGGGATCAAACCCAGGTCTCCCACATTGCAGCTGAATTCTTTACCAGCTGAGCCATAAGGGAAGCCCAAGAATACTGGAGTGGGTGGCCTATCCCTTCTCCAGGGGACCTTCCTGACCCAGGAATCAAACTGGGGTCTCCTGCATTGCAGGTGGATTCTTTACCAACTGAGCTTTCAGAGAAGCATTAGTCAGAATTTAGGGAAATTGTTGAACACTGAGTTTGTATCTGTCAAACAGAGAACTGCTTGTTAGTGTTGAAAAACACCCTACAAGTAGCATCACCACGTTGTAAACTGTCTTACAAAATGGACCATACACTGTAGTATTTATTCTTCATATTTCACATTGAGCAAGCTAAGAAACTTAATTCAGTACTTGTGTTCGACTCCGTGCGATCTATGGACAGCAGCCTGCCAGGATTCTCTGTTCACGGGATTCCCCAGGCAAGAATACTGGAATGGATTGCCATTTTCTTTTCCAGGGGATCTTCCGGACCCAGGGATTGAACCCAGGTCTCTTACATCTACCTGCATTGGCAGGCAGGTTCTTTACCACTAGGGCCACCTGGGAAACCCCATTAGATAATTGAATTGACAATTAATTCATTTTTATTTGGAACCTATTACATTTTGATCTGAAGAATCCATGAATTTCCTTTAAAGTACCTTATTTTTATACAAAATATGGAGCTGCTCATGTTGGAAAATAAATTTACATAACAGTCTTCATTACCAGAGTGTAGTAGGTTATGCCATTGGAAGGAATAATCAAAGGAAACATGGAAGGCAGAATTCTTGTCGTAGATAACACTACTCTTTGAGTCATAAAACAATGAGTTCAGTCCTACTATTATACTTACTTATTATGAGTATAGGTATATACTTGCTTATGTTCTGAGCAAGGCTTAACTATCCAACATGTATAGAAACAAATAATGTGGCATCAGCTTTTAAGAAAAGAGTTTTATTGCAAGGTCCACTAGCAAGGAGGTAGGAGGCAAGGCTTTCAACTCTGTCTCCTAGATTCAGAGTTAGAGGCAAAATTTAAGGAGTTAAGGGGATTTCACACTTGGAAGCTGATTGGCTAATCATGAATTAGTCCATATAAGCTATTCCTGCTGCTGGAAGCCATGTTTCCCTCACTGAAGGACTTCTACTTCTGAAAGGGCTCTTGTGACAATGTTTCTATTCTTTAAGTTCTGTAGACTGAAGATTCTTGGCTCCAGGGTCATCCTAGAGACACAGGTTCCCATCTTGAACATGTGTAGTGCTATCTCTGAAAAATGACTAAAGGCGCTTAATCAACAACCTGTTTTAAGAAAGCAACACCAAGGTTGCTGGTCAAGGTTGTATGTGTTGTTTCACTTATACTTGGTTATGTGATTTATCTCACTTTCTTTTTATAAACAATGAAAACAGTACCTACTCATTTCAAAGGCTGTCAAAAAAATTAAATGAACAATGGCATTACAAATAACAAGTAGTATACTATCAAGCACACAAAATTTTCTGTCAACAAGATTAGTCATTTACTATATTTAGCTGCCACTATCTGAGCAGTATCACTGTAGATAAATAGCTTGATTCATGATGTTGCTATATTTTATGGATTACTAATGTCCATTTCCCATTGACAAACCCAAATGTGTGACCAAACCATTTGGAAGAATTTTTTGTGTATTGAGATATGGGGAAGTCATTCTGTCTTATACATGATTTGGTGTGAATTTTATTCTAACTAGAATAGATTGTCTTATGTCCTGTCAAATATATATTGTACATCTGCTATCAAATATATTAATTTTACATCTTTAAATATATTAATTTAAATATAATATATTTAAATATATTATAAATATAATATAATATAAATATATTATATTTTAACATATTTTCATATATATTTTATATTATATATATTATATATAAATATATAATTATAAAAATATTATATTATAAATATAAATATAATATATATAAATAATATATAAATATATTTAAATATAATATATTTAAATATATTAATCTTTACATATTATAATATAATAATTGTACATCTGCTATTAAATATATACTGTACATCTAACCATTAAAAACCTATTTAAAAGTCAAAATAGAATAACTGTGATTCAGGTATCCGAAATGGAGCCAAAGGGCCATTGTGGATGTGGTTCAGGACAAGTTTTTGAGAACTTGAATTTTCTAAATTATATTAAAGCAAGGGCATCACTAGTCATTCTCAAAAGAATATCTGTTAGGCAGGATCTCCCCTCGTAACTAGGCAACCATTCCAGACCCCAACCAATCCTTACTTAACTAGCACCCTTACTTTCCATCTCCGGTTATATTTCTTTACAAACCACTTAGGTAATTTTGTGGGTTTTCCCTATTACAAGCCCCTCCCCCGCCACCCCCCCCCCCAGCCAATTTATAGTCCAGTGGAACACAACTCATGTACTTCTTGAATCTGTTTCCCCTGGATTATAGTTCTTGGTCTGGCTTAAATAAAACTCTTTTCTATTCCTGTTATAGAATGTTTATTGATTATTTCCACTGGCAGAATGTCTGTCTCTTAGGTTGACTTCTGTTACCAAATCTATGCCAGATACAGAAGTCACTAGTAATTTGAACTGAGAAATTTTAATATAAATAATTGACAAGCATATATTTTCTGCAAGAAGTTAGATAGGACATATTTTAGATTGCTGGCTATAAGGTCAGTATTATTTTTCAACTACTCAACTGCTCAATTCAACTCTGTACTTATGGAGTAAAAGCAGCCATGGACAACATGAAGTGAATGAGAATAGTTGTATTCCAATATAATTTTCTTTACAAAACAGAAAGCAGTCAAGTAATATAAAATAGTATTAACTAGTAAAAGGAGGTTAACTGTAAAATCATGGTAGAGGAGGACCCCAAAGAATATAAGAAAAGCAAACCTAGGGAGACTATACTACTTTTGAGGATAAAGGTGAGAACTCAAGGAAGAAAGAAATTTGGAAGGACCTCAACCTCCTCATCTCACCCAGGAGGCTGACTTTCAAGCTTCATTGGAGAGAGTATGGCTATAATCCCCTGCATGGCAGAGGGATTTTCTAGGGTACAGATGATCTAGAACTGAAGCATTGGGAATTCTCTTCTGGGATACAGCAAAGTTTGCTATAGTTCCTAGAGGCCAGAGCTTAATCCAAATGCAATCAGATTAAAGCTATGGTATATATACACAATGGAATATTACTCAGCCATTAAAAAGAATTCATTTGAATCAGTTCTAATGAGATGGATGAAACTGGAGCCCATTATACAGAGTGAAGGAAGCCAGAAATATAAAGACCAATACAGTATACTAACATATATATATGGAATTTTAAAAGATGGTAACGATAATCCTATATGCAAAACAGAAAAAGAGACACAGATGTACAGAACAGACTTTTGGACTCTGTGGGAGAAGGCGAGGGTGGGATGTTCTGAGAGAATAGCATTGAAATAAGTATACTATCAAGGATGAAACAGATCACCAGCCCAGGTTAAATGCATGAGACAAGTGCTCAGGGCTGGTGCACTGGGAAGACCCAGAGGGATGGGATGGGGAGGGAGGTGGGAGGGGGGATCAGGATGGGGTACACATATAAATCCACGGCTGATTCCTGTCAATGTATGGCAAAAACCACTACAATATTGTAAAGTAATTAGCCTCCAACTAATAAAAATAAATGAAAAAGAAAAAAAATTTCATGCTATAGGCAGAGATATAAAAAATAAACAATATATAATAATTTCAAAATTCTAAGGCAAAATAGTTGCCAATTTAAGATAAAATGTCAGACTTACATATATGTAAATGTATATGTACATTTACATTTACATATAAATGTAAAATATTTATATTATCTTTTTCAAAAAGAACAGTTAAAGGCAGTACTTTATTCAACCAGCCATAGACAATGACTAAATTTAAGAAAATTGAGAAACCATGGGAAGTAGCATTAAAGAATGACTCTGGGATAGAAAGCAGAAGCCAGAATCAAAGACAGTTAGACACTAGATAGGAAAAAAAAAGAGTGAAATTGTTAGTCACTCAGTTGTGTCTGACACTTTGAAACATGGACTGTAGCCCGCCAGGCTCTTCTATCCATGGAATTCTCCAGGTAAGAATACTGGAGTGGGTTGCCATTTCCTTCTCCAGGAGATCTTCCCAACCTAGGGATTGAACCCAGGTCACCTGAATTACAGGCAGATTCTTTACTGTTTGAGCCACAAGGGAATAGGGAGTTTGCCACAGAATCTTAACTAGATAGAAATTTGGGTCTTTGTCATGCATAATAGTGCAAAATTATAGTCATCTCAATAATAACTATCCTGTTCTCAAATATTAATCCACCATCTACAACACTGGTAAGATGACTCCTGAAGGGATAAATTGCATAACAATGAAATCTGTAATACGATAGGGTGTATTGTCTGGAAAGGTGTTCTGAGGAGAAACATATTGAGAGAATCTACATAGTCTGGGGACAGACAAATTAGTCAAGAGTAGAGTTTTGCAAACTCCTGCCCAAATTCAGCAGCCTATTTTTGCAAATAAAGTTTTATTGGCACATAGCTACATCTGTTTATTTGCCCACTGTCTATGGCTGCCTCTGCTGGTGTCAGAATTGAGGTCACATAGATAACAATGCTGAAAACATATATTCTCTGGCCCTTAACAAGCAAAGGTATCTGACCTCTGAAGAATGTGATCAAATGGACTGATGACTGATGTAGGAAGAGAAACGCCTGCTATAAGATTTGTACTTGTGAAAACTTGAGGTATTCAAACTGGAGAAAGCATAACTCTCTAAAGAAGCATTAAAAATATGAAATCTGACATGAAAAGTTGTGATTCAATTTCCTGAACCTCTACATTCTGAAATTGTGGTTAGAGGAAGATCTAATCAGGATAGTGGTCATAGCCAGAGATTATGGTCATTACTGAGCTTTGGAATGTGGGTTGAATCAATATTTCTCCTCCCAGTACCTAGGTCAACACTGTGGAAAATTTGCTGATTAATTAATGATGAATAATTATATTTTTACCATACTAAGGCCTTTTTTCATTTATTCATTCATAAATCTCAGTCTTCAAGTAATAGTTTGAGAAACTTTACATATTCTGGTTCCTGTCTTTGTTTCCAATTTGTATCTCTACTATTGCCCTGTTGTCTTCCCAAAACAGAGCTCCATCCTGTCACTTTTATATTTTAATTTTCTATTAAATGTCTCTTCTTGATGAGAACTTTCTCTGACCCTTATGTTGAATTAGTCCCCCAATCCTGCTGAATTTCCACATCATAAATGTTCCTCTCTTAGCACACAGAATTATAACCATATCTTTATTCTCCTTGTGGCCAGAAAAGCTTTAGGCTTTAGGATAACAGACCATGTTTGCCTTGTTCAAAGCTCTGTGCATTGAGCTTTGCTATGTATATAATATATGTTTGAAAAATAAACAATAAAACAAATGTATGAAAAAACTTTGTGAATGCCATCACCACCATCATCCTCATTGCCAGTATAAAGTATGACATTACATGAATTGTATTTGCATTGTGGTCTTATTTACAATAAAATATTTGAGAAAACAGATTTATTAGAGAAAAATTGCATTTGCATCATGGGCTTTATAAAATTACCTGTATGAAAACCCAAACTTAATTTTATTAAGTCAGCATTTTGATGACTAGACCAAATAACTATACAAGGGACCCACAACAGCACCTAGCCCCTTTGAAGCTCCTCAATAACTGCTAGTCACTGTTACCCCAAATCCCTCTCATCCTTTTTCATTTGCCTCCCATGGAGAAGGGAAGAAAAATTAAGATACTGACTCTGGGAAATTCAGTCCACTGTGTAGACATAATGATAATTTTTCAGTTTGGGTAGATTATTTAACTTTGACAAAGGAACTGCTTACAAAGAATATTCATCACGGGGATTAAAATTGGTTGCCCATGGAAAATAGAAGAATGTACATGGGTAATCTTGGTGTTCTTCATAAATTCTCAGCACAATTAAATTTCTTTTTAATAATTTAATACTCTATTGAAAGATACTGTGATGGGTTAGAAAGGGGGAATTGTTCGAGAGTGGTAATGACATTTTGCATTTTTCTTTTAACAGGTGCAAATATCCCACAATCATCTCTTTAGCCTTTATCATGGCCTTGAGGTTTAGTGCCCTTTTCAGAGATTTCCTTTTTTTTTTTTTTTTTTGCAGATATTACTCTACCCTTCAAGGAAAAGTAAAGGCAAAAAGATCAGATTGAAAGTTGAGTGGCAAAGTTTATAGCCAAGTATGTTTAACATAGAGCCCAGCATTGGAGGGTGAAGTTGAGGGAGGAGAAAAGTGAGGTTTCTAATGACAAATATTGCAGACTCCATTCCATACCACCGGAGAAAAGGCTTACTGCTGATCTGTTGGTTAGGTAAGCACTAGAACGACTGGGGGAGGTCAGCTACATTTGTGAACTGTCTGTCTTTGAATTATAGTGTATCCAGCTGCCTTTGTTGCCTTTTGAGATACTCAAGTCAAGATCTTAATGCCAGGCAGGTCTCTCCCCATATTGGCAGGCTCATTGGCTAGATCAGGATGTGTCATTACTATAAAAAATATAGTAAAAGAAATATTAGGCAATTTTAATGCAAATATTTTCTGATGGTAAATGTGGTAAAGATGCTTATGATTGTTCATAACAAGGTTCATTCTAAGAAACAGTAGCTTTTCTCTAGTCAGGCACAGTCAACCTTATTTAACCAATAATAGTCAACCAATCTGGGCTTCCCCTGAGGCTCACCAGTAAAGAATATGCTTGCCAAAACAAGAGACACAAGTTGGATCATTGGGTCAGGTAGATCCCCTGGAGAAGGAAATGCAACCCACTCCAGTATTCTTGCCTGGGAAATTCCATGGAGAGAGGAGCCTGGAGGACTATAGTCCATGGAGTCACAAAGTGTTGAACACAACTTAGCGACTAAAAAAAAGTCCACCAATCAATTGATATAAATAAAAATTATCAACTATATTCCACAATAAAATTTCATAAACAATTAAAAATATTTATTGTCATATGTCAACATAGTAATGGTAGTGAACCAAGTCCTTTTTGTGTGTACATAGCTTTGGGGATAAATAACATTCAGAAACTATACTGACTACAGAATTAGTACACAATTTAATGTGTATTTTGTAAGTTATGAGAGAAAGAAAACATTGCCAAGAAAGAATTTTTTTGATATCTGCTGTGATCTTTCTTTTTTATTTGTTTCTTGGTTGTTTTCTTATAACTGATTTGTATGAAAATATCATTAGTGTTCCCATAATGCATGAGATGACAGTTTTTGCAACCTTCCTTCCTCTAGGGAAGTCTCTCAGCTTTTTTTTTTTTTTCCCATTGTCTCTTCTAGTTTCCCAAATCTCTATTTAATCATAGAGTATTTTAGTATAGGAATAGAAAAGTGAGTCTGCCAAAATTTCAACTGAAAAAAAAAAATGTATGGGCATACCTAGGAAAAAAAGATATAATTTCTAATATTCCAAATATTTATTTTACCCTCTACCAATTTCATCATTGATTGTCTACTTTGAGGGAGAGTATACTGTTCTCAACTTTGTACATTTCCATTCTTCCTACAAAGGTTAGTTGTATGTAAATGAATTTATTGGCGGTAGGTTAACAGAAAATTTAATACCATGTTTATGTACTGCTGAAGTGCTCTGTGTAAATGTAAGAGAAAATAAGGGAAGGATCCTTCTATTTAAGGAGCAAGTGAAGAAATATTAGTATAAGTGGATCATAGAAAAAGGAAGGGATTCTAGAAAAACATCTACGTCTGCTTCATTGACTACACTAAAGCATTTGACTGGGTGGAGTGCAACAAACTGTGGAAAATTCTTAAAGAGATGTGAATATCAGATCAACTTACTTGCCTCCTGAGAAATCTGTATGCAGGTCAAGAAGCAACAGTTAGAACCAGACATGAACAATGGACTGGAGTACATCAAGGCTGCATATTTTGTCACCCTGCTTATTTAACTTATATGCAGAGTACATCATGCAAAATTCTGGGCTGGATGAAACACAAGCTGGAATCAAGATTGCTGGGAAAAATATCAACAATCTCAGATATGCACTGACACCACCCTAATGGTAGAAAGCAAAGAGGAATTAAAGAGCCTCTTGATGAAGTTAAAAGAGGTGCATGAAAAACCTGGCTTAAAACTCAACATTCAAAAAGCTAAGATCATGGTATCTGTTCTCATCACTTCTTGGCAAATAGAGGTGGGAAGGGAATGGAAACAGTGACAGACTTCTTGCGCTCCAAAATCACTGCAGATGATGACTGCAGCCGTGAAATTCAAAGATGCTTGCTCTTTGGAAGAAAGCTATGACAAACCTAGATGTATATTAAAAAGCAGAGACATCACTTTATTAACAAAGATCCGTAAAGTCAAAGGTATGGTTTTTTCAGTAGTCCTGTATGGATTTGAGAGTTGAACTATTAAGAAGGTGGTACACCAAAGGACTGATGCTTCAAGTTGTGGTGCTGGAGAAGACTTTTGAAAGTCCCTTGGACACCAAGGATATCAAACCAGTCCATCCTAAAGGAAATCAACCTTGACTATTCATTGGAAGGACTGATGCTGAAGCTGAAGCTCCAATACTTTGGCCACCTGAGGCGAAGAGCTGACTCATTTGAAAAGACCCTGATGCTGGGAAAGATTGAGGGCATGAGAATAAGGGAGTAACAGAGGATGAGATGGTTGGATGGCATCACTGACTCAATGGACATGAGTTTGAGCAAACTCTGGGAGATAGTGAAGGACAGGGAAGTCTGGAATGCTTCAGTCCATGGAGTCACAAAGAGTCAGACAGGACTGAGCTACTAAGCAACAGTAAAGCTAAGCCAAAGTAGCTGACAAATTTCTTAAAGTGTCCCTAGGAACATTTTTGTTTTCTGGTCTTGGAGAAATAAGTTGCTTGTATGTTTTTTATTTTGGCCTCAATCTCTCTTTTTTCAGCAAAACCTCCATTCTGGATAACATCTCAAAGAGCTCTGAACAGTGAGACCAAGCAATGAGAATTCCCATTGCTCATAGTTTAGATTGCTCAGCATTGTTATTTTTGGTAAGGACTTATCTTCACTCAAAGTCAATATTAATGTCAGAAGAACATGGAATTGTCCTTTTTTAATGTATGTAGTCATGTATGACAAAGGGAAGGACCCCAAGTTAGACATTGTCTCTGGGACAATTTTAATGAATCACTCCACTGATGAACACCACATTATGAAGACAAAGCAAATTCCTGTGAGGAAACTGGAGTCAATATTGATCTCTCCCTGACTGTACTCAATGTCACACCATGCTGACATTTGAAAGGGTTGTACAGCATAATTTTGAATGACAGAGGCAACCCAGCCATGTCAGAGAATGCCCTGTATGAATTGGAGGTTTTTCACATCACATTCTCTGTTAATATTTGATTTCAGGCAATAGTAAGCTGGCCATTAGTTGGGTTTATGAAAAGCTGACTACACAGTTGTCTTGAGAGCTTACCTTAACTTATCATTTGGTATTGTCACAATTCTTTCTGCCATTGACTGCTTTATAAGCCTGAACTATATTTTAAATTCTTCTGATTTTAGACTTATGGTCTAAGAACTAAACCTAATGAATTCTTGTAGCAAGCACAATTCCATTTACTGTTTGGAATGCACATTGAATCATTCGAGGATTCTGCCTTCTAAACAAAAGAGAAAATAGAGATTGTAAATAAGGAAATGGAAAAGGAAACTGTGGAAGGCAGTGAAGATAAGTAACTACTATGATACTCAGAAATAGCTTGCCTGAGACATAATGGGAATGAATGGAGATTTTCAAGTATTAAAAAGTGCCTTATCTGTGTTTTTAAGAAGACAGGATTTTGAAAAGCTCTTAACTGAGTTAAAAGGCCACATTTGTAAAAAATGTATGGAAAATTTCACTGGCTTTAAATATGTGAGATACTCTCTTGTGTAATCGACTAGTTTAATTAAAATGGAAAAGCCTTCGAGAGAGAATCGAGCAGAAAGGAAATGGAAAGGAAGTTCAACAGAAAATAAAAACCTTAATCTACTGTGAAAAGACAATGGAGAGTCTATTTGTTCGAGGGCAGAACTTGATGTCAGCAAAAAATAGGTAGGTTGTCTGGAATGGAGACAGAACGTCACTTGTACTGGCAAGATATTTCAGCAACATGTTTACTGTGACCTGCCTTGATCATTTATAGAAAAGCGAAGGAATGGAAAAAGTATTGGTGAGTTTGACTTCCTCTCTTACAAAAAATGGACAATTTCCAAAGTCCTAAATTTTGTAGAGAGTTCACAGGAGTGGAATATTGAAGATATGAAACATTAGAAGGTAGAATGATCCTTGTTATCATATAAACTTCAGATGCTTAGATATCATATGCACTTAAATTGTTTAAATCTTGCAAAAGGATAATGAAGCTGAAAACAGAATAGGGGAGGGAGAGTCACATGAAAAAATAAAAACAGTGTAGGAAACTGCACAAGAGGAAGAAATGAAAGGGAAAGTAGTGAGGACATAAACCAGACCTAAGTCCTAGTTTGCCTATGTCACCCAGGCCTTTTCAGGCTTCATTCCAGAAAGGAACGCCTGTACCTCTCTCTGGCACATGCTTTGTGTGTCCTGGGTACGCAGTGAATATTTGTCAATGATGCTATTCTTTATCTGTCCATCACCCTTCAGACAAATTTCACTTCCCAGCACCTCTCGCCCACCCAAGAAAATCATTATGTTTACAATTTAGTATTATAAAATGATTGATCCAAAGCACTTTACCTATTAAAGCACAATTTAATGCAGGAAAAGGACATAAAAGAATGAGTTTCTGAGGTAAAACCTCTTTCAAACTACCTACACTTCTTCCTGGGTTGTAAATGGTGGGAATCTGACTCAATATCAGTTGAACTTTTGCTTTTTCCAGCAGAGAGACTAAAATAATTTCTAAAATACATTTATAATCTGTCATAACACAGCACTTAACTCTTTTGAGCCATATAAAATACCTGCTAATACACAATCCCAAATAAATGTTATTTTTAGAACTGTGAAATAACTATTTTTGCAAGGTTTGCAAGCAGATTATTTTGGTGTTCAGCCACACAGAGTGATAATTACCATTTATAACTAATGCTATATTTAAGGGTTTTAAACATAGAAGAAAAAATGTATCAACATATTCTGCTGTTAATACTCATCTTCATCTAAAATGCATATAATATTTTCTTCATAGTGTTTTCTGTTTCTTAGGCTAGTAGCTTGAAATCACTTGGTCTGCTTATAGATATTTAACAATTAAAAAGACCTATTTAAAATAAAGTCATGCCTTCATTTCCAACTTCTTTGTGACTAGAAATAAATTTAGAATACAACTAAAGATGGCTTCTTAAGACTGGCATTGTTTATGCAAGTTTAGGATAATTTTAAAAATGATTTTAGCTAAATAAGTGAGAGACAGAATTTTTTACAAACTTCTATTAATTTATGAATCACAAAAATAATGCTTTACCTGGGTGCTTAAAGATGGTTTTTGTCTTTATAATTCCAACGGGAAAATCCAAATAAATTCAGCCTGAGGAATTTGCAGTATCCTAAGCTGGAATCAAGATTGCCGGGAGAAATTATCAATAACCTCAGGTATGCAGATGACACCACCCTTATGGCAGAAAGTGAAGAAGAACTAAAGAGCCCCTTGATGAAAGTGAAAGAGAAGAGTAAAAAAGTTGGCTTAAATCTC
Organism: Cervus canadensis; assembly: GCF_019320065.1. Lineage (NCBI taxonomy): Eukaryota > Metazoa > Chordata > Mammalia > Artiodactyla > Cervidae > Cervus > Cervus canadensis. The sequence goes on along the minus strand of NC_057390.1, from coordinate 17,475,140 downwards.
AACATTCAGAAAACTAAGATCATGGCATCCGGTCCCATCACCTCATGGGAAATAGATGGGGAGACAGTGGAAACAGTGTCAGACTTTATATTTTTGGGGGCTCCAAAATCACTGCAGATGGTGATTGCAGCCATGAAATTAAAAGACGCTTACTCCTTGGAAGGAAAGTTATGGCCAACCTAGATAGCATATTAAAAAACAGAGATATTACTTTGCCAACAAAGGTCCGTCTGGTCAAGGCTATGGTTTTTCCAGTGGTCATGTATGGATGTGAGAGTTGGACTGTGAAGAAAGCTGAGTGCCGAAAAATTGATGCTTTTGAACTGTGGTGCTGGAGAAGACTCTTGAGAGTCCCTTGGACCGCAAGGAGATCCACCCAGTCCATCCTAAAGGAGATCAGTCCTGGGTGTTCATTGGAAGGACTGATGTTGAAGCTGAAACTCCAGTACTTTGGCCACCTCATGCAAAGAGTTAACTTACTGGAAAAGACCCTGATGCTGGGAGGGATTGTGGGCAGGAGGAGAAGGGGACGACAGAGGATGAGATGGCTGGATGGCATCACCGACTCGATGGGCACGAGTTTGAGTAAACTCCGGGAGCTGGTGATGGATAGGGAGGCCTGGCGTGCTGCGATTCATGGGGTCACAAAGGGTCAGACATGACTGAGCGACTGAACTGAATTGAACTGAAGAGAGCATCAGAACGCACTCTGAGTGAATAATCATTTAATCACTAACAAAACACAACTGTATTATTTTGCTGAAATTGATTGAATTAGTTGTTTTAAACTAACAGGAAGAGAAATCCAGTTGTTATGAAATATGCAAACAGTAAAACTGAGTAAGCACATCTTTAACTTTTCACTCAGAGTAACCAGAATTCCACTATTTATTACATAAGCCATGGGTTAGGATATATATGGATCTAATGACATAGATGTTACATCTACTGGAAGATCCCCTGGAGGAGGATATGGCAACCCACCTCAATATTCTTGCCTGTAGAATCCCATGGACAGAGGAGCCTGGCAGGCTGCCGTCCATGGGGTCGCAAAGAGTCAGACAGGACTGAAGTGGCTTTGCATGCAAACAATTAAAGGCTACTAGCCAACAATTAATCTTTCTCTGGTTCCTTTTATAATGCCTATGCAGACACAGAGAAAAACGTAGGGGAGAAGCATACCATAAATCAGGAGGAAAAAATAACACAAAGAAAATAAAGGCATAAAAAAGTATAATAAAATAAGAATTCAGTTCAGTTCAGTCGTTCAGTCGTGTCCGACTCTTTGAGACCCCATGGACTGCAGCACGCCAGGCCTTCCTGTCCATCACCAACTCCTGGAGTTTACCCAAACTTATGTCAACTGAGTCGGTGATGCCATCCAACCATCTCATCCTCTGTTGTTCCCTTCTCCTCCGGCCTTCAATTGTTCCCAGCATCAGGGTCTTTTCCAATGAGTCAGCTCTTCACATCAGGTGGCCAAAGTATTGGAGTTTCAGCTTCAACATCAGTCCTTCCAATGAACACCCAGGACTGATCTCCTTTAGGATGGACTGGTTGGATCTCCTTGCACCAAGGAACTCCCAAGAGTCTTCTCCAATGCCACAGTTCAAAAGCATCAATTCTTTGGCACTCAGCTTTCTTCACAGTCCAACTCTCACATCCATACATGACCACTGGAAAAACCATAGCCTTGACTAGGTGGACTTTGATGGCAATGTCTCTGCTTTTTAATATGCTATCTAGGTTGGCCATAACTTTCCTTCCAAGCAGTAAGCATCTTTTAATTTCATGGCTGCAATCACCATCTGCAGTGATTTTGGAGCCCAAAAAAATAAAGTCAGCCACTGTTTCCAGTTTCCCCATCTATTTGCCATGAAGTGATGGGACCAGATGCCATGATCTTTGTTTTCTGAATGTTGAGCTTTAAGCCAACTTTTTCACTCTCCTCTTTCACTTTCATCAAGAGGCTCTTTAGTTCTTCTTTACTTTCTGCCATAAGGGTGGTGTCATCTGCATATCTGAGGTTATTGATATTTCTCCCAGCAATCTTGATTCCAGCTTGTGCTTCCTCCAGCCCAGTGTTTCTCATGATGTACTCTGCATATAAGTTATATAAGCAGGGTGACAATACACAGCCTTGACATACTCCTTTTTGTATTTGGAACCAGTCTGTTGTTTCATGTCCAGTTCTAACTGTTGCTTCCTGACCTGCATATAGGTTTCTCAAGAGGCAGGTCAGGTGGTCTGGTATTCCCATCTCTTTCAGAATTTTCCACAGTTTATTGTGATCCACAGTCAAAGGCTTTGGCATAGTCAATAAAGCAGAAATAGATGTTTTTTTGGAACTCTTGCTTTTTTGATGATCCATTGGATGTTGGCAATTTGATCTCTGGCTCCTCTGCCTTTTCTAAATCCAACTTGAACATCTGGAAGTTCACGGTTCGTGTATTGCTGAAGCCTGGCTTGGAGAATTTTGAGCATTACTTTACTAGTGTGTGAGATGAGTGCAATTGTGCAGTAGTTTGAGCATTCTTTGCCATTGCCTTTCTTTGGGCTTCCCTGATAGCTCAGATGGTAAAGCATCTGTCTGCAATGTGGAAGACCTGGGTTCGATCCCTGAGTCAGGAAGATCCCCTAGAGAAGGAAATGGCAACCCACTCCAATATTCTTGCCTGGAAAATTCCATGGATGGAGGACCAATAGATAAAAGCAATAGATAAAACCAACTGGCTAGATAAAACCAATTCTACTGTAGTTCAGCTAGGAATGCTGTCAAATCAAAACAGCAAAGAACATAATTACTTTGAACATTAGGAGTTGTTTGCATTTGTTAAAAATAAAATACATTAATAAATGGTTACTGGCCTTGGCTACTCAACAGTGACCTCAAGGACCAAGATTTTGCCCCACCACTGCTCCTGTTTTTCTTCCACCATTCTCTAAATTTTGACTTATGCATTTGACTTTTTCAGTATCCTTCTGGCCTAGACATCACATTTAAAGAAGAATGCAAAGGGGAATGACAAAGGTGTCTTTGATAAGAAAAGTATAAATTTACTTTGATGTACCTCTCATAGACAAGAACTAGATAGCATTGCCTTGCCCTTCCTAGATGAAAGGGAAGCTGGAATTTGAGATATTGTTCATTGTTTTTTTAATTTTTTTTTTAGCTTCCAATTTGGGAAATGGAAATGGAGACATTTAAATATTCATTCTACCTGGCTGCCAAAGAATATTCTTGTTGTTTTTTAGTGGCTAAGATGTGTTCCACTCTTTGTGACCCCCTGGACTGCAGAACTCTAGGCTCCTCTGATCACCATGATCTCCCAGAATTTGATAAAATTCATGTCCACTGAGTCAATGATGCCATCTAACCATCTCATCCTCTGACCACTCCCTTCTCTTCCTTTCAATAGGTAATTTGAACATTCTTTGGCATTGCTCTTCTTTGGGATTGAAATGAAAACTGACCTTTTCCATCCCTGTGGCCACTGCTGAGTTTTGCAAATTTGAGTTGACATTTGAGTGCAGCACTTTAACAGTATTATCATTTAAGATTTGAAATAACTCAGCTAGAATCCCATCACCTTCACTAGCTTTGTTCATGTTAATGTTTCCTAAGGTCCACTTGACTTCACACTCCAGGATGTCTGGCTCTAGTTGAGTGATCACATCATCATAGTTATCTGGGTCATTAAGACCTTTTTGTATATTTCTTTGTATTCTTGCCACCTCGTCTTGATATCTTCTGCTTCTGTTAGGTCCTTACCATTTCTGTCTTTTATTGTGCCCATCCTTACATGAAATATTTCCCTAATATCTCCAATTTTCTGGTAAAGATTTCTAGTCTTTCCCATTCTATCATTTTCCTTAATTTATCTGCATTGTTCACTTAAGAAGGATTTTTCATCTCTTCTTTCTACTCTCTGTAACACTGCATTCAGTTGGGTGTATCTTTCCTCTTTTCCTTTGCCTTTTGCTTCACTTCCTTTCTCAACTCTTTGTAAAGCCTCCTTAGAAAACCACTTTTTTCTTGTGTTTCTGTTTCTTTGGAGTGGTTTTGGTCACCACCTCCTATACAATGTCACAAATCTCTGTCCGTAGTTATTCATGCATTCTGTCTACAAGATCTAATCCCTTGAATCTGTTTGTCACCTCCACTGTGTCATCATAAAGGATTTCATTTAGGTCATACCTGAATGGCCTAATGGTTTTCCCTACTTTCTTCAATTTAAGCTTGAATTTTGCAATAAGGAACTCTGAGCCACAGACAGCTCTAGGTCTTGTTTTCACTGACTGTATAGAGCTTCCCCATCTTCAGCTGCAAAGAATATAACCCATCTGATTTCACTATTGACCACTTGGTGATGTCCATGTGTAGAGTCTTCTTTTGGAAGAGGGTGTTTGCTCTGACCAGCATGTTCTCTTGACTAAATTCTGTTAGTCTTGGCCCTTCTTCATTTTGTACCACAAGGCCAAACTTGCCTGTTGCTCCAGGAATCAGGAATTCTTGACTCCCAAATTTTTCATTCCAACCTCTATGATGAAAAGGGCTTTTTTTTTTTTTTTTTTTTGGTATTAGTTTTAGAAGGTCTCATAAGTCTTCATAGAACTGTTAACTTTATCTTCTTCAGCATCAGTGTTTGGGGCATAGACTTGAATTACTGAGATATTGAACCGTTTGCTTTGGAAATAAACTGAGATCGTCCTGTTTTTGCGATTGCACCCAAGTACTGAATTTTGGACTCTTCTGTTGACTATGAGGGTTACTCCATTTCTTCTAAGGGATTTTTGCCCATAGTAGTTGATATAATGTTCATCTGAATTAAATTCACCCATTCCCATCCATTTTAGTTCCCTGATCCCTAAGATGTTGATGTTCACTCTTGCCACTGTCTGCTTGACCACGTCCAATTTACCTTGATTCATGAACCTGACATTCCAGGTTCATATGCAATATTGTTTTTCATAGAGTCAAACTTAACTTTCACCACTAAACACATCCACAACTGAACTTAATTTCCAGTTTAGCCCAGCCTCTTCATTCTTTCTGGAGCTATTTCTCTGCTCTTTCTCTGCAGTACATTGGACACCTTCCCATCTGGGTGGCTCATCTTTTGGTGTCATATTGTTTTGCCTTATCGTGCTGTTCATGGGGTTCTCAAGGCAAGAATAGTGGAGTGGTTTGCCATTCACTCTTCCAAAACGTAGACCATGTTTTGTCAGAACTCTCCACTATGACCCATACACCTTGGGTGGCCCTGCATGGCATAGCTCGTAGCTTCATTGAGTTACACAATCTACGCAATCCCCTTCGCCATGACAGGGCTGTGGTCCATGAAGGGGGTAGAATACTCTAGTTATGACCTAACATCTATATATGCACTTCAAAACACACTAGTGTACGTTCCACTTAACCAGTTTCTGTATCCAGTGAGAAGTCTATATCTGTGTTTTCCTCTCTATGAGGTCCAGATGTGACACTTCAACTTTCATTGGCCTATATATAAGCTGAAAGGTAGTTTATTTGCTTCCAAAATATCTTACAACGTTAGAGAAAACAGGGGTTAACTGTTAAAAAAAATCTGGAAAATGAAAAAAACAAGTACAGTAAATAGCTGACCCATGGCTCATGTAAAATCCATGGATCAAAATTGGTGACTTCTTTGTTTTTTTGTTTGTTTTTTAAACAGAAAATGATGGGTCTTGTTTGGCTAAACTCCAGTTGTTAGTTCTATCTTTAAATATATGTATATATTTTTGTCTGAGAACTTTCATTGTTGCTAATTCTGCCATTTAGGGGGATTATTTAAAGAATGATTTTTTTTTTTTTTTTTTTTACTTTTTATCGTGAAACATATCGTACATACAAAAAACAATGCACTGATTTCTATGTTGTTTTAAATATGTTAATAAAATAATAAAACAACCAGGGAAAGTCTCTGGTGGCTCAGACTGTAAAGAATCTTCCTGCAATGCAGAAGACCTGGGTTCGATCTCTGGATCAGAAAGATTCCCTGGAGAAGGGAATGGCTACCCACTTCAGTATTCTTGCCTGGAGAGTTCCATGGATAGAGGAACCTGGGGGGCTACAATCCATGGGGTCACAAAGAGTTGGACTCTTACGAGTCCTTTGGACAACAAGGGAGTCAAACCAGTCAATCCTAGAGGCATTCAACAGTGAATATTCATTGAAAGTGTTAGGGGAAGCACACTGACTAAAACTGCTCACCCTGGCCAGGCACCATAGTAACCATTTGCATGAGTTGTTTTACGACAGGCGGTCCTGCTAAGGAACATGGAACTAATAAGTCACCACCAACCGGAAGAGTTCAGGAAAGGTCAAAAGGAGACACCAGATGTCCAACCACCTCCCAGAATCCTTCTCTCTGGCATCCATCTTGGCTGAACAAGGCGTGCACCACCAGGAAGGACTCTGAGTCAGAATGATTGGCCAAAAACAACCCGGAAACTAATCCCATCACCATAAAACCTGAGACTGCAAGCCATGTGGCAGAGCAGTTCCCCCGGGTTCCCTTCCTCTACTGCTCTCCACCTGGGTGCCCTTTCCCAATAAAAACTCTTGCTTTGTCAGCACATGCATCTCCTTAGACAATTCATTTTTGAGTGTTGGACAAGAGCCCCATTTCAGGCCCTGGAACGGGTGCCCCTTCCTGCAACACAAGGACTGATAAGCTGAAGCTCCAATACTTTGGCCACCTGATGCAAAGAGCCAAGTCATTGGAAAAGACCCAAATACTGGGAAAGATTTTGGGCAGAAGGAGAAGGGAAAGACAGGATGAAATGGTTGGATGGAATCACTGACTCAATGGACATGAGTTTGAGCAAACTCTGAGAGGTAGTGACAAGGAAGCCTGGCCTGATGCAGTCCATGGGGTTGCAGAGAGTCAGACATGACTTAGTGCTGAACGACAATGATAAAATAAGCACATATATCCACTATCAAGCTCAATATAAAGACTAATACTGCTATTAGTATTTAATAGCCTTCGTGAGCTAACCAGAGAAAACCTCCTTTTCCGTCTGAAAACATAATCTATTATAAAATTGCCATTAATTTCCCCGTTGCCTTTTATGTTTCTGTTGTTTCAAAAGCTTTTCCTTATGCCTTTACATAAATGGGACCAAAGCACACATATTTGTGATTAACTTTTTTCACTCAACATTATTTTAAATTCGTCTGTATTGGTGAGCTTAGCTATAATTTTTCTCTCATATAACTTCTGCAACATATTTATCACTCTGCTTCATTATAAAGCTTCATTTTTTCTTTCCAGCTTATTTTACTACGAGTAATGCTTCTATAAACATACTTATGCATGCATCTTGATACAAATGTGAAAAATGTTCTATTTATCTGGAATGAAGTTTTTGAGTCTTTGGTAAGATCATCTTTGTGTTTACCATTTCTGAAATAAATTAAAAAAATGTGTACTACACCTGCAATATCTGTCAATTATAATTTATCCATTCTCATAAACACAATCTTGTGAAATATGCTTTTAGTTTGTATTCTTATGATAACCAATAAGGATGACCATATCCTTAAATATTTTTGGACATTCACGTGTTCTCTTGTTCTTGTATATTCTTGTATTTTGTCCTTTTTAAATTTTAATTACTGCCTTTTTTTTTTTTTTTTTTTTTTTTTTTTTTTTTTTTTTTTTTTTTTTTTTTTGCATGATCTTTGTCTATACTCTAGATAGTAAGTTTTTTATTTTTTTCATTTTTTTACAAATGTCTTCTCCCAGTTTTGAGGTCAATTTGTTGTTTATTTTCCCTTTGATTTAATTCTTTTAGAGTTTTAAAACATGCATATTATGAACAGAAGCTCTGAATGTTTTACCATAAAATCTGTTCCTTTAAAATTGCTCCTTATGTCCATATTTGTGAAATTATTCCCTAACCAGATGTCATAAAAAAATTCTCCTGTGAAGTTTTATCCTTCACGTTTAAGTCTTTAATCTCAAACCTCGGTATAAACTTGGGATCCAATCATATTTTTTCTGTGAATTATGTCAATAAATGGAGATCATGCAAATAAAAACAGAGGCTTTCTAGTCAGAACTGAAAGTAGAAAGGCTGTCCTTTGCCATTACTTGCATTTCACAGAGACCTAAATGCAGGCAGGGGAGTGGAAATAACATCATGATATATTATAAAAATGGATTCAGATAAGTTTTGATTGGAGACTAACTAGAAGTAGTACGTCTTATATGATCAGTTTGAGGAGCACATTAGGCTTGCTCTGGTTGGTCCAAAATTGAAAGCAGGGGCAAAAAATATGGTAGTGGTGCCAACTGCTATGGATTCTGTGGCTTGACTTCTCAACTGGTTGCTGTAAGGTTGTGAGTTAGAGTCCTATTGTTACCTGTGGTCTGGCCATTGCCCTATCATATTTTCAGTCTCTCAATAGATAATTCATTTCCCCCTCACCACTTGCTGAAAACTCTCCTGTCTTTTCCAACTGATTTGTATAATCCACCACCTATTTCCTTATATGTATGAATTTTTTCAGGGTCCTCAGCTGTGTTCCATTAGTCTATTTGTCCACTTCTGGGCCAGCAGCGTGATGGCTTAATTACCATTGCTTTATGATCATACTTGTTACCAAGGAATAAATCTCTGCCTGTTCTTCAATATTCTCTTAGCTGTTCTTGGCCTTTTATTCTTCCATGTAAACTTTAGGATAATTTCTAAGATTTGTGGAATTAGTAGTCTTTCATAGATGAGATATCAATAAGGTACTAAGGTACTGTGTATTCCTATCCAAGATTATTGTGTACCTACCACTTTTTTTAAGTTTTTAAAATAAACCTGGAAATAGTTTTAAATCACTAAACAGTTAACTCTGATGTAATTTGTGTGTTTTCTTGCTATGGTGAGTACATTTTGCTTAAATTTTCTGTTGTTTGCTAGTGTTGACTCCTGATGTAAAGTTATATGAGCCTGATGTTTCCTTTAAAGGAATATTTTGCATTACTGATTCAATTTCCCAACTGGCTAAAGGATCATCTTTGAGAATTAGTATTCTTCTAGGAAAAATCTATTTAACCATAACTTTATATTTCTTTTAAAATTTTCCTATACACTCACTCAAATAACATCGTTTTCTGAGTATATCAGCCAGTCACCTGGTGGAAGTCCATTTGTATTGAGTCGTTTCTGTGAGGGGATATGTAAAAATGTGTTTTCACTAGAATGGCCATTTACTATGAATATAGATTGACCTTTCCTGCTGAACCCATAGGATGGCACCATCACTCTCCCTGGGTTTAATTGAGCATGGTATAATAAGCTCTGTTTCTGATCACAGAATTTCTTTCATAGCAAAAGAAGTAGTGCTGCATGCTCAAGCCTATGCAATTCATAGGTCTTATCATGCTCCCTACTAGACAGAAATAGGTTGACTTAGAAGTCAACAGATCTATTTAAAGCAAAACAATGATTCTAGTTGAGAGAAAAACCTTGTCTGTTTAGTGTTCTGTTGTAACAGCAGGTGATCTATTATCTGAACCAGTTACCATTCTATACAACTCTTTCTTCTGTGAAAAAAAAGTCCAAAGCTCTAGAAATCAAGGAGAGGAAGTTGGGGTCCGGAGATAAAGTTAGAAACTAATTAAATTCCTGTTTCCTAGGCTCAGGACTTCAGTTTCTGCAGGGCTGGGATTTCTACCTGTGGACTCTACAATGGTTCCATTGACTTGGGGATGTTAAGATACTGCTTAGCCATTAAATTTTCATGCCACTGAATTTACAAGCATTAGAGGGAATTACAGTATTACCTCGAGATACTAATTCTGATTATTAAATGAAAATAGAGCTGCTACTGGAGTGGTACCTGTGAAACAGGGGATCCTCTGAGACACCTCCTGGCTCTTCAAAGTGCACTGCAGACAGTGATGCACAAACAGAGCAACTCAGTTCAGGTAGGTGCTTTGAGGGCTCTCCCCCCCCCGCCAAGAATGTAGTTTTGAGTTACAACACAAAGTAAAAACACCAAAAAAAAAAAAACAAAAACCCAAAACCTCTAGCTAGTGAAGGCATGTGCTAAAAGGAAATGGAACTTGAATAGGGTAGTAACGAAAGAAAGAAATAAGGTCTGTAATAGTTTTCTATTTTTTATTATTTGATCTGTGAAAAGAATGCATACGTATGTCTCTGTTTCTAGCCCAATTTCATCTGTTTTTCTCTCCCTTTAAACTACTATATTTTATAAGGTAGGTTGATGATAATTAACCTTTAAGTTGATCTCTAAGTTATAGGATATCAAGTTGGGATTGTTATGGGGCCAGAAAGGAAATTATCAGCACCCATGACCTGTTTAATGATTTCAGAGACATGGGGTCCAACATTGTGCTCAATACAATGTATTGTTGAATTGTAAATAATTTTAAGATGCTTTCTTAAATTTAAAAAATCCTAATATTGTTGAATTTCCCTTTTTATCAATCGTGTGTGTGAATATATCTTCATAAGAAAATAAGCAGTGAATTCTTAAGTTTGGGCTTCCTTGATGGCTCAGCAGTAAAGAATCCTCCTGCAATGCAGGAGCCAGAGGAGACACAGGTTGGATCCCTGAGTCAGGAAGATTCCCTTGAAGGAGGGCATGGACCCATTCCAATATTCTTGCCTGGAGAATCTCACGGAGAGAGGAGCCTGGTGGGCTACAATCCATAGGGTTGCAAAGAGTTGGACATGATTGAAGTGACTTAGCATGCATGCATGCACATACTTAAGTTTAGCAGGGTTAGAATTTGCAAGAATTTATGCTAATTTTATCATACTTTATATTCTTTTCTAATTTGTCTGTAAGGAACAAAAATTATTTGTATAATAAAATACAATAAAAAGAAAAATTAAAATAATAGTTTAGCTGGAGAATTAAATGTTGTAGCCATTGATTATGCTACCTTAGAATATGAAATTCCATAAAAGTTAATAAGGGAAAATAGGTTTATATTAGTGTTACCATCATAAATTTTAAGTATTTCAAATTAAATTATTTTAATAAACTAGAAACATATACATGAATATACCTTTAGATTATTTTGGACAATATACAGTATTTCTGTGTGATTTGACTTTCCTGTGTTTTACAAATGTCTAACCAAAGTTATATATTACTTTGTAATATTACAGCAAATTGTTACTTTTAATGAAATTTTTTCAGAAGTAAGTTCTTATATTGGGTTGTATAAGTAAGGTGTTGAATTCAAATTAGATATTTTTATTAGTAATAATGCATACTTAGCTATCAGTTCAGCTCAGTTCAGTCATTCAGTCGTGTCTGACTCTTTGCGACCCCATGGAATGCAGCACGCCAGGCCTCCCTGTCTATTATCAACTCCCAGAGTTTACTCAAACTCATGTCCATCAAGTTGGTGATGCCATCCAGCCATCTCATCCTCTGTCGTCCCCTTCTCCTCCTGCCCACAATCCCTCCCAGCATCAGGGTCTTTTCCAGTAAGTTAACTCTTTGCATGAGGTGGCCAAAGTACTGGAGTTTCAGGTTCAGCATCAGTCCTTCCAGTGAACACCCAGGACTGATCTCCTTTAGGGTGGACTGGTTGGAACTCCTTGCAGTCCAAGGGACTCTCAAGAGTCTTCTCCAACACCACAGTTCAAAAGCATGAATTTTTCGGTGCTCAGCTTTCTTCACAGTCCAACTCTCACATCCATACATGACCACTGGAAAAACCATAGCCTTGACTAGATGAACCTTTGTTGGCCAAGTAATGTCTCTGCTTTTTAATATGCTATCTAGGTTGGTCATAACTTTCCTTCCGAGGAGTAGACGTCTTTTAATTTCATGGCTGCAATCACCATCTGCAGTGATTTTGGAGCCCCCAAAATAAAGTCTGACAGTGTTTCCACTGTTGCCCCATCTATTTCCCATGAAGTCATGGGACCAGATGCCATGATCTTAGTTTTCTGAATGGTGAGCTTTAAGCCAACTTTACATGTGTAAAATGAGCTAGTGTTACTGCTTTTCCTTTTTCTTGTGACAAGAGTAATTAAAACTCATGTAAAACATGTTGTACTCTACACAGCATAAGCTCCAAATTAGCTATAACTATAATTATGGTCACAAGTATTTCTTTCATTGTGTTAATTATAATAAGGGACTTAGGTAATGATGTACTTTATTTTTCCACCTACAATACATTTCAGTTTTGCTTCTTTGCAGCACTAATTCGTCTGTTTGCCTTGCTTCCTATAACACCTGTTTTCACAAATATTTCTAGTGATTTCCAAAAATTTTGTCACCCTTCTACAATAAATAATTTGTGGCCTTGCATATTTCAGATTGATGATATAATTTCAGCCCTTTAATATCAATGAATTGTGACATTTTTGTTCAGTATTTATTTTCAATTTATTTTCATGAATATTTTATGGAAGAAAATTTAAGACATACTAAACTAGAATATATTAACAACAGGTTAAGGTACAATATTCGGTTAAGAAACAATGCTGAAAAAACTAATAGTTTGTGAATCTTAAAGTGCCTGTGTGTGTATATCTATCTTCAAAATCATTTTCTGAAATGTTTTTGGATAGAATAGTACACAGTTTCAAAATATACTGACATCTGGAAACTATCCTATTTATTTAATTATCTAATTCTAAGGTTAATTGGTTAGTGAGTGTTTATGATGTCATATTACTAATTATTTAATTCTTAATGATATTTGAATAAGCTCTTATTTGGAAGTATGCAATAAAAATGTCTATTTATCATTGTATTTGGCCAGACAAAGAATTTTGAAGCAAAGATATTGTAAAGATACAATATCTTGATATTGTAGAGAACTTTTAAGTAGTTTTAAAATATAATACTGAGATCACTGTAAACAAATGGTAATTCCCTTCACAGACTTTTAAAAATGAGATACTATTAAATAATGAATTATTTAAGATATGAAAAAAGCAACCTGTGCAAAAGAAGATTGATAATTTTTCACTTCTTTTATGTGAGAAGAATTAGGCAGTTGATCATAGTCAACTCCAACTCAGTTGGTTCAAACATAAAAGGGTGTGTTACCTCAAAAGCAGAAAGTCTATATATAGGATAAGTTTCCATTATGATGTAATTGGGCTTTAGCCTGATTTGGTGTAATTCTTTTGGCTTTACACTATTGTCATATGCTGATTTCATCTTCAAAGTAGAAACAAGACAAGTTCAAAAGGAAAAGAACGGTCTCTGATTAGTGTTCATTTAAATTTAATAAACATTGTTATTGTATCACTTCAGGAAACACATATTGCATCAGTTCTAATACAGGCAATGCTTGTGGTGTTAATGCTAAGGGTTCTCTCTTTGTTTAATGCTAAGCATTATCACTTAGCTGATGGTCACCAAATGTTTCCAATGTAAAATAATGTTTTCCTTTGTAATAAGTATTCAGTTGGGACCTACTTTGATAACCTGTGAACATTTTTTTACCCTCAACAACCTTTAAGTTGCGCTGATGGTTATTACTTGTTTCAGTTACTAACTACATTGGTGACTGGAAAGTGGTAATTTCTAATTCTGTTTTTTTTTTTTTTTTTTATTTGATAGTTAAGCACTGTTGTGCATAAAGGTGATTTATGCCCTTCTCTTTGCCATTCTCTCTAACATTTTTTCTCTTTCTCTCTCTCTGTTTTTCTCATTCTCTCTTTTCTTTTAAAAAAATAATACCATATTATGGATCCACTTGTTTAATATGTAATTCTTTAATTGTTTTATTTGAAGTTCAAGTGGTCCCAAATTTGGCTAGTTGGAAAGTCTTCAGATTTCTTGGTATTATTTTGATATAACTCATTTAGTCTTAAACATTCTAGGTTTCCTGTGTACTTTTTCTAACCTAGAACTCAGATCAGCTATTTGCTAATGTCCTTATTTTGGGAAATGTCTCTTGCAAATCAAGATCTCAATACTCTGTGCGCTTACTGTTACCAAGGTATCAGTCTTTAAGCATATTTTATGGACTGAACACTGAGTTTTTCCATTCAGATCCAGTACCATGGGACTTTTATTTTTATTTCACACTTGTCTCCCTTCTCTTTTCTAGGCATATTCATGTGCCTGACTACAAAAATTTTTGCATGACAAAGTATACTTCTACTTATTTGGTTTATACTGGCTGCCTAGACTCCATGCTCGGCCCCTTGCAAAAAATGCTACACTTTTCTTCTCCATAAGCCAGTGTCAGTAGATTGACTTTACTGCATGCAGATGAACAGATCCAACTTGGGTTCAGTAACAGTAGTTTCCATCAGGAGAAAGGCAGCTTGGAAGCTGAGTTGGTAAGTAATCCTTTACGTGTGTTGAGTTGAAGTGTGGAACATGAGGTGAGGAAGAGCAACTCCTCCGTATTCCTCCTTGAATACCATCTTGAGTAATTCCTCCCATCACCATCTTGAGTAATTGTCCTTTTGCATATGAATCTAGCAGCTCAAGTCAGATAGACAGATGACCACAGTGCATGGATTTCCCAGATAATCCAAACACAAGCAATTAGGAGTGCACTATATCTTAATATCCTAGATTATATGAAAAATAATTTGAACTTATGTTTATATTTGGGGGGCTAGAGGAAAATTTTGATATTATCAAAGAGATATGTTTATTTAGCGGCATGAACAACACATGTTATTTGAGATTTTGAGTGAATTGAAATATTAGATACTGATATCATTATACATGCAGGTCTTCTCAGATATTAAAGTGATATAATATAATTATAGACTCTCAAGTGATCCTTGTGAGGATTTAAGTGCTTTAGTGTGGCCTTATTATTAAACCTCACATTTTTAATATACTGTGAAAAAAGTCACATAATTATTTTCTAGTACGGAATTTTCATTTTTATTTATAAATATTATCAACCTATTTTGCCATCCAAATAAAAGACACTTTGCTTTTGCATACATAGAATCAAAATTAATTGTTTTTATTTTAGAGCTTGTTTATTCTATGATCCTAATAGTTTTGCTAAATAATGAAAGCCATTTTCCATTTACCTGATATCCTGAAGGTATTTTGCAGAATGGTAAAATGGAACCATGCAAGGTAATAGCTTTATTACATTATGCATTCTAATAGACCAGTGCCATAGAATGCTAAAAGTTTTCCTGTGCCCAACACAAGTTGACTAGAATCAATGTCATGTAACTTCATTTTCATACTTACTTCTTTTTTTTCTTTTGTCTTCTCAAATTATGGAATCGTGTTGGCTCTTTGATCTAGAGTCAGTCATCTCTTCTTCAGTGTTTCAAACCTTAATTCCAAGTTAGTCCCCACATTCAAACTAACGTTGCAAGTACGCTTTTTACTATACAACATTTTATGAGTGCCTTACCTTAAAATATTAACCTCACCCCTTATCATTTCATCATTAATTCCTTTGTTGTTTCTAGCTTCTTAACATCCTACAGAGCCACAGCTCTATAAAACATGATGTGGGCAATGACGATCTAATAAACCCTTCTGGAAAGAACCATACTAGTTCTTCTCAGCAAATATACTTTGCCACTTAATACTTCAGTAAAGATCCATAGGCATAGCATGTAGACCTTCAGAAGAGAAGGCTTTAAGGAATTGATAATTCCTACCTATTATTATATTACAAAACTGTATGGTACAAAACCTGTGTCGTACTCTGTTTTCCCACATATCACCTAATATCATTAAGCCGAGTAGTATGTTAAGAACAGGGATACTAAAGATAACTGCTTTGTTTTGTATCTTCAGTTAGTTCAGTTCAGTTCAATCACTCAGTCATGTCTGACTCTTTGTGACCCCATGAATCACAGCACACCAGGCCTCCCTGTCCATCACCAACTCCCAGAGTCTACTCATACTCATGTCCACTGAGTCGGTGATGCCATCCAGCCATCTCATCCTCTGCCGTCCCCTCCTCCTCCTGCCCCCAATCCCTCCCAGCATCAGGGTATTTTCCAATGAGTCAGCTCTTCACATGAGGTGGCCAAAGTATTGGAGATTCAGCTTCAACATCAGTCCTTCCAATGAACACCCAGGACTGATCTCCTTTAGGATGGACTGTCTGGATCTCCTTGCAGTCCAAGGGTCTCTCAAGAGTCTTCTCCAACACCACAGTTCAAAAGCACCAATCTTCAGTGCTCAGCTTTCTTTATAGTCCAACTCTCACATCCATACATGACCATTGGAAAAACCATAGCCTTGACTAGACGAACCTTTGTTGGCCAAGTAATGTCTCTGCTTTTTAATATGCTATCTAGGTTGGTCATAACTTTCCTTCCAAGGAGTAAGCATCTTTTAATTTCATGGCTGCAATCACCATCTGCAGTGATTTTGGAGCCCAAATAATAAAGTGGCACTGTTTCCCCAACTATTTCCCATGAAGTGCTGGGACCAGATGCCATGATCTTAGTTTTCTGAATGTTGAGCTTTAAGCCAACTTTCTCACTCTCCTCTTTCACTTTCATCAAGGGGCTCTTTAGTTCTTCTTCACTTTCTGCCATAAGGGTGGTGTCATCTGCATATCTGAGGTTATTGATATTACTTCTGGCAATCTTGATTCCAGCTTGTGCTTCCTCCAGCCCAGCGTTTCTCATTATGTACTCTGCATATAAGTTAAATAAGCAGGGTGACAATACACAGCCTTGACATACTCCTTTTCCTATTTGGAACCAGTCTGTTGTTCCATGTCCAGTTCTAACTGTTGCTTCCTGACCTGCATACAGGTTTCTCAAGTGGCAGGTCAGGTGGTCTGGTATTCCCATCTCTTTCAGAATTTTCCACAGTTTATTGTGATTCACACAGTCAAAGGCTTTGGAATAATCAATAAAGCAGAAATAGATGTTTTTCTGGCACTCTCTTGCTTTTTTGATGATCCAACAGATGTTGGTAATTTGATCTCTGGTTCTTCTGTCTTTTGTAAAACCAGCATGAACATCTGGAAGTTCATGGTTCACATATTGCTGAAGCCTGGCTTGGAGAATTTTGAGCATTACTTTACTAGTGTGTGAGATGAGTGCAGTTGTGTGCTCTGGTTTATTCTAATATATGATCTAGCTGGATTACTTAACCTTTCTCTGAATGAGTTACCTCACCTGTTAAAGGGAATAATAGGCCTAATTCATGTGGCTGTGATGAGGATTAAAGGGTATTTGTACAATTCTTACAACAGTACCTGGCATTTGTAAAATTCACTTATATTTTGCAATCATGATTTCTGCATGTGTACATGTGTGCCAAGTCACTTCAGTCATGTCTAACTCTTTGCAACCCCATGGACAGTAGCCAGCCAGACTCCTCTGTCCATGGAATTCTCGAGGCCAGAATACTGGAATGGGTAGCCTTTCCCTTCTCCAGGGGATCTTCCTGACCCAGGGATCCAACCCCAGTCTCCTGCATTGCAGCCAGATTCCTTATTATCTGAACCACCAGGGAAGCCCCATCAATAATTGAATATACCATGGTGATTCTTATATTGTTTTCACTTTTACTGAAAACTTTAAGCAACTGCAGAGAGGATGAATTTTCAAAAATTAGTATTAGAAAATGATTGCCCTAAGAGAAGAGCTACACTGACAGAATTCATGAGATATGTGAGCAGCACAGAACACAGAGAAAATCCCTGGATGACTGAGGAAAACCAAGGAAAAAGAAGCCCCAGAAGGAGTTTCCTTAGGTGCTACTTAATGAAGGATTTCAATAATACTAAAGTGTGGAGAAATTTTGGGTTAAATCCTTTTAGGGGAAGAGAGTGCTAAAGAAAAAAATACACAGTAGAAAATTATATAAGGTTATTGAAATTTCATAACAAAACTCACTAATTATTATATCTAATTTATTTCTGTAATTGTAAGTAATCACAGAGAATATACTGCTTAGTATATAGTTACGTATATATACAAATCTATATATGAAGTGAGTGAAAGTCACTCGGTCGTGTCTGACTCTTTGCGAACCCATGGACTATACAGCCCATGGAATTCTCCAGGCCAGAATATGGAGTGGGTAGTCTTTTCCTTCTCCTGGGGATCTTCCCAACCCAGGGATCAAACCCAGGTTTCCCGCATTGTGGGCAGATTTTTTACCAGCTGAACCATAAGAGAAGCCCAAGAATACTGGAGTGGGTAGCCTATCACTTCTCCAGGGGATCTTCCTGACCCAGGAATCAAACTGAGCTATCAGGGAAGTCCCAAATATATATATATATATATATATATATATATAGTTTTATTATATCTTCTGGATCGGTTTCATTTATCCTAAATATTTATGTCACTCCTATGGACTTTAGTGATAGCATTTTTTAGTGTGACCAGATCAGGACAACTGACAACATATGCATCTCTTTCCTGCTCCTGATTTTTAAGAAAGACAGGAAAACTACTTAATTACAGATTTGTAATTACTGTACATAAGATGTACAGTTCATAGACCCTAAAGTCTGAACATATCTTTACAGACAGAAGGAACTAAACGTTTCCACAGGAGTTGGTTTGTGTTAGCGATGAAAGTAGCGACTTGCTTAGAAGCAGCAGCTGAAGGAGCAGGGAGATCTCTCAGGCAGCCGCCAGTGTTCTAGTCTGGGTACCTGTAAGAGAAACAACCAGTCACCAGGCAACGGACAGGTGGATGCCCTGGAGAGGACATAAAGAGGGCGCTGCGTCCCACAATGAGAAGACTAGTTACAGATGCATATTTCACGCTTTCCCAATAATCACTGGAGTAACCTTCATGAGGGCAAAGAGGCTGACTGCTTTGTCTTTTTTGGGGATGTCTATACTAGAAAATGCCGGGTATACAATAGGCCCTTAGTAAGCATTTGTTCGGCTTCCTTGGTGGCTCAGCTGGTAAAGAGTCCACCAGCAATGCAGGTGACCCAGGTTCAATTCCTGGTTTGGGAAGATCCCCTGCAGAAGGAAATGACAACCCATTCCAGTATTCTTGCCTGGGAAGTTCCATTGACAGACAACCCTGGCAGGTTACAGTCCATGGGGTCGCAAAGAGTCAGACTTGACTGAGTGTATGCATGCAACAACAGCAATGCAGCAAGCATTTGTTAAAAATAATTAACACATCTTTGCAAAATAGGCTGTAGAAAGAAAATAAGATGTCATTTAAGTTTGGCTGTCCACGTTTTACATCACTTCTATACATAAACTGGAACTGAACATTTTATTAAAAGTTGTGGGATTCAACTATTATTGGGAGATGTAAAGTTATTAATGAGCTTTTCAAATACCAAATATTTCTGTCAACAGGTAAAAAAATGATTCCATTATTAACTACTGTTCTTAGGAATACAGAGCGGTTTTATGACAATGATTTCAGATGGAGTCCAGGTATGGGGACTGGACTGGATGTACTTCTTACAAGGCAATCTTTCTGGTCGTAATGTAGTGCCACAGAGATTGGTAGTTGGGGTTTATTCTCTGTCACATCTCAACATCCTGACAAAGTGGCCAGCCCAGGATAGGCCATCAATAAGTGGTGAACTAGTATTTGAATGAATGTGTAATTTTGTTTTCCAAGAAGTGAAAATTCATGTTACATTTTCTGTTTTTTGCCTCCACATTTTTTTCTCCTAACTTGTTTATATATTCCAAATTCTCTAAATACTTAGGCATCCAGACTTTTTAGCATATATATTATCTCTTCAAGCAGAAATTAGCTACAGGGTAAAATGTCTCTGCTTTTCCCTGGCATTTGCTATCTACTTTCTAAACATCTTCAGTGAGCTTAAGGAGACAAACCAGTTAACAAATACCTGCAATAACATTTTGTACTGAGTGATAAAAATTCTGCTTAGGTTCTGAGAAAGCAAAAGAACAGCAGAAATGCTTCAGGAAAGTGATGATTATGACTAGATATTTGTAAAGCCATCCAGTGAGCAGGAAAAGCTGGCTTTCATTAGAGTTTCTGGGAAAAGGCTGGTGTATTCAGAGTTTCAGGCAGGGCAGAAAAGCAAACCTAAATCAGATGACTAGAGCCTTTTAGTCATTGCCTTATAAATATACCCAAAACACATTTATAGAGAGTCTGTTATATTCTAGACTCTGGCAATAAAGCTGTGAAGACAAATCATTGCCCTTATGGGCCTTATACTCTAGTGATAAAGACAGGCCTTAAAAAGAAAAAAGAAAAAAGAAATGGATAGCCTGATAAACAAAAAGTAAGCACTAAGAGAAAAATAAATCTAGTGAGAGGAATAGGAAATAATCAGCAGGCAGTCAGGGAAAATGACATTTATATACGATCATGAAGAAGAGAGAAATGAGCCAAGTGGATAGGACAGAACGTGGTGGGAAAGTGCAAAGATAATGCAATTGTCAGCCAATGCAAAGACATAGAGGAGGGGTGTTTCTGGATAGTGTGGTGAGAGAGGAGAGTATAGATTTGGTCAGTGAGGCAATGATGTCCCTCAGCCCAGGGGGGCTTATCCAGCATAATGATGATTTGACTTCCACAATGGCTAAGTGGGAGGTGACTGAAGGATACTGAGCTGAGGTGTGGAACAATGTGACCTACATTTTGACAGGTTTACATGTGTGCAAAGAGGAATTTGAGTGAACTCTAGGAGATATGGAAGGACAGGGAAGCCTGGTGTGCTGCAGTCCATGGGGTCACAAAGAATCAGACATGACTTAGTGACTGAACAACATGTATGCTCAGAGAGGAAGGACAAGGTCTAGGAGTGTCCTGAAGGACAAGGTCTAGGACTGTCCTGAAATCAGCTGAGGAAAATGTTTTAAAGAAGATGGTATTGTCACTTGTGCCCAGTGTGATCATAAGTCAAATAAAAGTTGCCTTGAGAACTGACCATTAGATAAGGCAAGAGAGATGATTTTGCTAAATCCACACTAAAATGGCAGGAAATGTTGGAGACAGATGTCTAAATGGAGAAGTCATATAAGAGGAAACAAAAAAGAATATCTTCACAAATATGTTGTAAGTAGTATGAATACAATCTTGAAGGGGTCAAGGGGCCATGAAATAATTATTTTCAGGGAGTTACAGTGGTTTGTTTTGAATGTTTGCTGGATGTTCTGCAAGCCAAGTGGCAGAAAAATTGGAAAGGATGATGCAAACCTCCTTGAGTTCCATAGAAAGCCTTTTCCAATGGGCCATTCAAAAGGTAAGCATGGAGATCAGGATGTTTTGAAAGTGTGAACCAGTTTTCCCAGAGAGTGCAAATGAATTTTTTGTATTGTGTCACATTTAAAAATTAAATGTTTACTTGGCTCTGTTAACTTTAATTAGCTTGTTATATGTGACACAATGCTGGCCAATGAAGTGAGCTAGTTTGCTTATTATGAAGATGGTTGGCTGATAGAACCTCATTTCAAGACCCCAAGTCTCCTTTCTGAGCAGTGACAGTTATTTATATAGGCTGATAGATTGAGGTTAGGAGTTCAGATAGTGATTGTTAAGTTGCATCATTCTTTGTGCAAAGAAAATAAACACACTTGGTGGAGGCAATGCCCTTGGCCTCATTAGCTCTGTTTTCTAACTTCTCCATGTATTCTTTGCTTTAGAACAAATACATCAAGGGTTGCCAACTACTTTCCGTTTTTGTTTTTTTTTTTTTAATTCCTCCCAATGTTCTATCATTCATCTCCCTTCAAGCAAATCCTACATGTTTCTATCTTAAAAACAAAATAGAGTGACCCTGGTGGCTTATTTGGTAAGGAATCCACCTGAAATGCAGGAGACCTGGGTTTGATATTGGGTCAGGAATATCCCCTGGAAAAGGAAATGCCAACCCACTCCAGCATTCTTGCCTTGGAAAGCCCATGGACAGAGGAGCCTGGCAGGCTACAGTTCATGAGATCACAAGAGTTGGACATGACTTAAAGACTAAACCCTCAAAGTATTTGTCATAAGGGTTTTGAAAACCCTGACAAGGGGCCCAGGAAGACTTGACTGGTCATCCTGAGTCTGTGCCCTGCCCTGAAGAATGGTTTCTGCTGTAAAACTACAGAACTTTCCCTTGACTCTTGTCTTTTGGGTTTTCCCACAGGTGGTAGGGCATTTTCATTTTAAACCAGAGTTTGAGAACACAATTTGTGGGCTCACTATGAAAACGAGCAATACTTTTTAAAATAGTTTAGGGATGAATGGGTTTTTGGAATAAAAAGTTTTGTGCGAGACTTTAACTTAATGGATTTTAACCTTAAGTTTGTATGGCAAGTTTTTTCATATTACAGTGGAGTGAGTGCTCAGCCCTTTAGTCATGTCTGACTCCTTGTGTTGTGTTTTTGACTTAATTAAATTTTTTTATTTTGTTTTGTTTTCACACTTAAATTGAAGGAAGTAGGGAAAAACCACTAGGGCATTCAAGTATGACCTAAATCAAATCCCTTATGATTATACAGTGGAAGTGACAAATAAATTTAAGGGACTAGATCTGATAGAGTGTCTGATGAACTATGGACAGAGGTTTGTGACATTGTACAGGAGACAGGGTTAAACAACATCCCCAAGAAAAAGAAATGCAAAAAAGCAAAATGGCTGTCTGAGGAGGCCTTACAAATAGCTGTGAAAAGAAGAGAAGCAAAAAGCAAAGGAGAAAAGGAAAGATATATCCATTTGAATGCAGAGTTTCAAAGAATAGCAAGGAGAGATAAGAAAGCCTTCCTTAGTGATCAGTGCAAAGAAATAGAGGAACATAATAGAATGGGAAAGACTAGAGATCTCTTCAAGAAAATTAGAGATACTAAAGGAACATTTCATGCAAAGATGGGCTCAATAAAGGACAGAAATGGTTTGGACCTAACAGAAGCAGAAGATATTAAGAAGAGTTGGCAAGAATACACAGAAAAACCGTAAAAAAAGATCTTCATGACCCAGATAATCACAGTGGTGTGATCACTCACCTAGAGCCAGACATCCTGGAATGTGAAGTCAAGTGGGCCATAGGAAGCATCACTACAAACAAAGCTAGTGGAGGTGATGGAATTCCAGCTGAGATATTTCAATTCCTAAAAGATGGTGCTGTGAAAGTGTTGCACTCAATATGCCAGCAAATTTGGAAAACTCAGCAGTAGCCACAAGACTGAAAAAGGTCAGTTTTCATTCCAATCCCAAGGAAAGACAATACCAAAGAATGCTCAAACTACCACCCAATTGCACTCATCCCACACGTTAGTAAAGTAATGCTCAAAATTCTCCAAGCCAGGCTTCAGAAATACGTGAACCATGAACTTCCAGATGTTCAAACTAGTTTTAGAAATGGTAGAGGAACCAGAGATCAAATTACCAACATCTGGTGGATCATTGAAAAAGCAAGAGAGCTCCAGAAAAACATCTATTTCTCTTTATTGACTATGCCAAAGCCTTTGACTATGTGGATCACAATAAACTGTGGAAAATTCTGAAAGAGATGGGAATACCAGACCACCTGATCTGCCTCTTAAGAAATCTGTATGCAGGTCAGGAAGCAACAGTTAGAACTGGACATGGAAAAACAGACTGGTTCCAAATAGGAAAAGGAGTACGTCAAGGCTGTATATTGTCACCCTGCTTATTTAACTTATACGCAGGGTACATCATGAGAAACGCTGGGCTGGATGAAGCACAGGCTGGAATCAAGATTGCTGGGAGAAATATCAATAACCTCAGATATGCAGATGACACCACCCTTATGGCAGAAAATGAAGAAGAATAAAGAGCCTCTTGGTGAAAGCAGAAGAGGAGAGTGAAAAAGTTGGCTTAAAGCTCAACATTCAGAAAACTAAGATCGTGGCATGTGGTCCCATCACTTCATGGCAAAGAGATGGGGAGACAGTGGAAACAATGGCTGACTTTATTTTTGGGGGGCTCCAAAATCACTGCAGATGGTGACTATAGCCATGAAATTAAAAGCCGCTTATTCTTTGAAAGGAAAGTTATGACCAACCTAGACAGCATGTTAAAAAGCAGAGGTACTGCCAACAAAGGTCCATCTAGTTAAGGCTATGGCTTTTCCAGTGGTCATGTATGGATGTGAGAGTTGGACTATAAAGAAATCTGAGCACTGAAGAACTGATGCTTTTGAACTGTGGTGTTGGAGAAGACTCTTGAGAGTCCCTTGGACTGTAAGGATATCCAGCCAGTCCATCCTAAAGGAAATAAGCCCTGTGTGTTCACTGGAAGGACTGATGTTGAAGTTGAAAGTCCAATACTTTGGCCACCTCATGCGTAGAGCTGACTCGTTGTAAAAGACCTTGATGCTGGGAAAGATTGAAGATGGGAGGAGAAGGGGATGACAGAGGATGAGATGGCTGGATGGCATCACTAACTCAATGGACATGAGTTTTGGTGGACTCCAGGAGTTGGTGATGGACAGGGAAGCCTGGCGTGCTGCGGATCATGGGGTCACAGAGAGTCGGACACGACTGAGTGACTGATGTGAAGTGAACTGAACTCAACTCAACTCCTTGTGACCCCATGGACCATCATCTGCCAAGCTCCTTTGTCCACTGGATTTCCCAGGCAAGAATAGTGGAGTGGTTGCCGTTTCCTTCTCCAGGGGACTCTTGTGTCCCCTGAGTGTCCTGCATTGCAGATGGATTCTTTACCACTGAGCCACCAGGGCAGCTCTATGTGACAGGGACAGATTTTCAGGGATCAGACAGATAGACCAATGGATGAAACTGGCTGGTATGTGACATTAGGGAGTGGTGGAACCTGGAGAAACACAGAGTGACTTCTCCACCCAATATCATAGGAGGAGAGTGTGGGAACGATGTACTAGTGTAAAGGAACAGAAATATTAGACTTTAGAATATATGGAGAGGAAGCTGTTATTTCATTCTTGGAGCTGAGAGCAGAATACAATAGTAGGGATTGGAAGATAAAATGGAAGATGGAGAGCAAAGTAGAACCAGGTCAGTAGACACAGGGTGAGGAATAAAAGCTTAGGATAAGATTGGCATGATAATTCTCTAGGTACAGGAATTCATCTCTATGAAATGTTTGACAGTCTGAGCCCACCTCCTATGGACACCCCTATGTTACTGACCAGTGTTCTTGGCCTCCTCAATCAATAGAAATTGATAAGAGACCAGACGAGAAATTCTGGCAAGGCTTTATTGGGGTCCCTGTAACAGTGAGAGGGATTGAAAAAAGTAACAGGTTTCCTTGCTTGTTCAGGGAAGGGTGAAGCTGGTTCCCTATATGCTGTGAGGGCAGGGGCAGGTTCAGGGGTTAAGTGGGAGGGGTGGTGTAGGTGGTTTGCCCACCCCTTTGGTGGTGTTGTGTGCAGGGGGCATGTGCAGTACACTGCTTTTGCTCCCAACTCTTCGAATCAGTCACTTAGTCGTGTCAGACTATTTGTGAATCTGTGGACTGCAACATGCCAGGCTGGCCTGTCCTTCACCATCTTCCGGAGTTGCTCACACTCATGTCCACTGAGTCAGTGGTGCCATCTAACCATTTCGTCCTCTGTTGTCCCCTTCTCCTGCCTTCAATCTTTCCCAGCATCAAGGTCTTTTCCAATGGAAAGGAGCCCTTGGTTTTTTAGTCTTTTTGAATCTTGTTGTTCATAATTGGTCCTAACTGGGCATGCATGCAGTTATTTTTAGTCCTTCAGAGTTTCTTTGTATTCTGCACCAGAAGACATTATCTAGGTGCAAGCACCCAGCCTGTTTCTCCTGTGTCCTTTAGTAGATAATGAACTGACAGACATTCTTTAAAGGGCCAAAGAGTAAATATTTAAGCTATGTGAGTTCTGTGGTCTCTGTCCCAACTTCTCAACACTGTCATAGTACTGTGCAGAAGCAACTACTAAAAATGTGGAGAAATTTGTGTTGTTCCAGTAAAGCCTTGTTTATTGAAATGGGTTATGAGTCAGATTTGGCTCAAGGACTAGAGTTTGGCTGGCCTCTGTTACAGATGATGAAGTTGCTGCTATTTTGAGAGATGCTGACAATCACTTAATGCTTAATTTAGAGTGGCCGCTCTCTCTATTTAAAGCCCCTGATTTCTGTACATTTGATTGGATATTTCTGGACAAATTCAAGACAGTTCTTAAGATAGTTACAACTACAAATAAGCCTTCAAATTTTCTAGCAATTTTCATCATATGTATTCATTCATTTATTCACCCAACAGATATTCATTGGATTTCTATTTTGCCCTCAGCATTGTCCTTGCTACTAGGAATATAGGAACAAGAAAGATAGGTAAAGTTTCTGATGTCAAGGATAGTTAGTTTATTGGAACTGTGATTAAATTTGTTGTTGTTCAGTCACCAAGTAATGTCTGACTCTTTGCAACCCCATGAACTGCAGCACATCAGGCTTCCCTGTCCTTCACCATCTCCCAGAGTTTGCTCAAACTCATGTCCATTGAGTCTGTGATGCCATCCAACCATTTCATCCTCTGTCATCCAACCATTTCATCCTCTGTCATTCCCTTCTCCTCCTGTCTTCCATCTTTCCAAGCATCAGGATCTTCCAATGAGTCAACTCTTTGCAGCTGGTGATTTAATTGGTGAATATGAAAAGTGACATCTTGAGTCACTTCCTTCAGAGAGAGTGGAAATTCTCTGGAAACTTTTCCCCTGGCACTTGGGAAAGAACATATCTTGGGAAAAATAAAGAACTGAAGGAGAGGAGTCTGAGTAGAGAGCATTTCTGTCTGCACTCCTGTCATTGACTCTTCTGAAGTCTAACTGCAGAATCAGTCCCTCAGCAGAATTAGGAAATGGTCAGTTATGGCACCTGATCTTCCGTGGTGCTAGTGCAGAAGACAGGGGGGAAGAGCGCTCTCCAGATAAAAACTTCCTTACCTGCTTTTCTGCTTGTTTTATTCTCATGGAAAATTCCATTAGAATAGAGTGCAGAGAGCTATTCTAAAATATGATTAAGATAGTGATTTTTCCTAGGAGATGATGGCCAAATATTTTTATTTAAAGCCATGATAATGATTTTTCGTCATGGTCTGAAAGCAAAGAATAAACTGGTTGAAACACTTGATAGATCCCGTGATATCAATGCCAGTGCTTAGCAAAAGAGCTGAGGGCTAAAGTGCCCCATAAAGCATTCCATAGTAAAAGTGATGATAGTTATAGTAAAATAAAATAGGATGGTAGGCCAAAGTGAAGATTTACTGCAACTTCTCAAACACTATAATAGCGAAAAGAGTGGGATGGATTTCTTTTTTCTGTATGATAGTTCGGCAGCCCACAATTCTACCTTCTGTTATTTTTAAAAATAAATCTTTCACAGTTCCTAAGTGTGCCACTTCCTCATGGTAGCTGTGCAGTGTTATAGTTTGAGATAATCAAGAACCCTGAAGGCAAATACTTTTCAAAGTTTTTAGACCAAGCATGAGAACATAATCCTGTGAATGTCATTTATGCTATATTTCTATCATGGTATCAATTATTTATGTACATTCTCTGATCTTGATGCATATTGCAATGAAGGAATGGTTGTACAGTGGATGTGCCTGGAGGATGAGGGAAGATATTTATAATGGGATGGAAATTGAGTGGTTAGGTGAGGACAAAAAACAACTGGAAATCTTTTTTTAAGTAAAATAAAAGCTTCAAATATCTCAATTCAGTAGGTACTTTTTATACTGTAATAATTTTTTCCATATGGATCTAAAAAGATTATTAAACACATAGATGAAAGAAATCTTCCGTTCTAGTTGGTTTGCTGCTGCTGCTGCTAAGTTGCTTCAGTCGTGTCCGACTCTGTGCGACCCCATAGACGGCAGCCCGCCAGGCTCCCAGTCCCTGGGATTCTCCAGGCAAGAACACTGGAGTGGGTTGCCATTTCCTTCTCCAATGCATGAAAGTGAAAAGTGAAAGTTAAGTTGCTCAGTCGTGTCCGACTCTTTACGACACCATGGACTGCAGCCCACCAGGCTCCTCTGTCCATGGGATTTTCCAGGCAAGAGTACTGGAGTGGGGCGCCATTGCCTTCTCCGTCTAGTTGGTTTACTGTCTGACAATGGGGACACTGCTTGGGTGGTTTAATTGGATTCATAAAATGGAGTAAGATAATGTCTGATTACTTTGATTCATTTAATGAAATATCAGATTAGCTATTTGATCATTATTAATCTTTTTACTTTTCAGCTTCTTTAAATGATTGTTTAAGCAAGTAATGAGATTTTTAATCTTCCCCATCATAGAGCAGTTACACAAACTTTTTTAACCTACTTACCTGGGCAAATTTGATTACACACACACACACACACACACACACACACACACAAACACACACACCCTATGTTTAGAGGCTTCCCTGATGGCTCAGCGGTAAAGAATCTGTCCATCAAGCAGGAGATGCGATTTTGGTCCCTGAGTCTGGAATATCCTGTGGAGAAGGAAGTGATATCCCGCTCCAGTGTTCTTGCCTGGGAAATCGCATGGACAGAGGAGCCTGGCGGGCTGCGGTCTAGGGAGTCATAGAAGAGTCAGACACGACTTAGTGACCAAAAGACAACAATGACCCTATGTTGGTTATGTTTAAGGTGAAATATGTATTAACATATTAATTAGTTCATATATTAAGGTTTTTACCTACATTGCTTTGAAATATCAGGAGTCTAAATAATTTAGTTATTGAAACAGCAAATCAAAGGAGAAAAAATTTAAACTCTCATTTAACATGAATGTAAATAGCATTTTCGGATAGATCATTGTTACTATCATTTCATTATCATTCCTGAGGAAAGGCTGTATTTCACATTAGCAACAATTCAACCAAACAATTTTTCATGAGGCTTGAACATTGGAAATTAATCTATGTTAAATATTGATAGCTTATGGTGAACGACGTTGGATTTGTGATCTCCAAAGAAGATTTAGCTTCGGGACCAGGGATCAGGCTTGATCACTCAAGATTTTTTTATAGCAGAGTTTTATTAAAGTATAAAAAGAGACAGAGAAAGCTTCTGACATAGACATCAAAAGGGGGGATGGAGAGTGCCCCACTCCTGCTAGTTTTAGCAAGCTGCTTTATGTCTGTTAGAAAGTTATTGATCAGATAAGAGAGACACTTCAAGGCTGAGGGAGTTTCACCAGGCCCCTCTCCCACAATATGCATTTTTTTTTTTTTTAGAATAAAATAAATTTTATTTTTTTTTTTAATTTTTTATTAGTTGGAGGCTAATTACTTCACAACATTTCAGTGGGTTTTGTCATACATTGATATGAATCAGCCATAGATTTACACGTATTCCCCATCCCGATTCCCCCTCCCACCTCCCTCTCCAGAGGAATCGGGTGGAGAGGACAATATGCATTTTTGAGATAAGATGGCATGAGGTGTGTCATCCCCCAGCCATAAAACAATTGATATGAATACCGGTTTGTTGAGCTATTATCAGCCAAAAGTTAGTCTTAGGTGGAACCATTTTGAAGAAAGGCAAATTCCAAAGATAATACATAGTCTCATTAACATAGCTTAAGAAAAAAACATTTCTATAAGAAAAAAAGCATTGGTTAGCTCAAGATTTGAGAAAAGTTAAGTTCAGGTGTAACCAGGTGTCATCATAGCAACACAGAATT
Organism: Cervus canadensis; assembly: GCF_019320065.1. NCBI lineage: Eukaryota > Metazoa > Chordata > Mammalia > Artiodactyla > Cervidae > Cervus > Cervus canadensis. The sequence continues at coordinate 17,445,621 of NC_057390.1, read as the reverse complement.
TTAAGAGACACTTGCAGCCTGTTTCCTCCATTTGGAGACCCGTGGCCTTTCTGCCTGTTACCCTCTCAATACTATGAGGTTGTACTTTAAATGAGTTCTGAATGCAAAAGTATTACCCTTCAGCATTTTTGTAACTTTGTTTGATGATCTAACATATATTTTTAAGACAGGATTTGCTGATTCTTTTCGACAGTGGTAATATGACATCTCAGGTAGTGAATGTATACCTACGTCATTTTAATAGGGTTTGAAAGTGTGTGTATTTGGTTCTCTTACAAGCAAGATTTGAAGGAGCATCAAGATTTTTATCATATACCTAATTTTACATGAGCTACCAAAGCACTGTTTTTTTCCACTGTAATATGTTTTGAATATAATTTAGATTTAATCACCACCAATACATATGCAGAAGACTAATAGGCAAAATAAACAAATCCCTAATTAGTTTCTCTTATGTAAATATTTTCTGGATAGCTATTTTCCTTGAAGTATTATGCCTGACATTTTAGTGAGCACCTAGAGGACTAAGATGTTATTTGTTCCCAGTGGAAGAAATAGAGCAAAAGAATAAATAGTGATATTATAGGGCAAAAAATAATTGCTCTGGGAGAAGAATAATTCAGTGCTACGGAAATTCATGAGTAAGCAATTATAGTTTTATTAGGTGGAGGAGGAATCAAAGGATTTTATACAGGATGTGACATTTGAGAATGACCTTAAATAGTATTTCAAAAGCCAAACAACAGGCAAGAGACTCCTAAGGGCCAAGAATAGCATGAGACAGAAAAGCAAGGGCTGTGTTCAGAAATGTGTTTAACAAACAACCTACTAGTGAGATGGGCTTCCCAGGTTGCTCAGTGGTAAAGAATCCTTGCCTGCTAATGCAGGAGATGTGGGTTTGATCTCCAGGTTGGGGAGATCTCCTGAAGGAGGAAATGGCAACCCATTCCAGTATTCTTGCCTGGGAAATCCCATGGACAGAGGAGCCTGGTGGGCAGCAGTCCACGGGGCTGCAAAGAATAAGACATGACTGAGCACACACATGCACTGCTGATTTATTAATACAGATGGGGGGGGGGTGCAGAGGAAGATTAGGCTTACGATGCAGGCTGGGGACACTGTGAACAGGCCTTGATCCATGTGCCTACACTTAATTATTTGTCAATTAAAGCGATATTATCTCATTTGTTTTAGCAGTGGGTTGTTATAGTCAGAGCTGCAACTTCGCAAAATGATTTTCCCTGGTGTGTTTGAAATCTCCTGAGAGTACCTTTGGAAAGAAGAGTTTGGTGGAGATCTCAGCTTTTCGAGGATACTTGAGCCTCAGCTAGGATGGCCTCAATGTTAGTAGCGTTTAACTGCATGAGTTCACTGACTGGTGTCTGGACCTTTGCCTTGAAATCATAGGAAAAAAAGACATGTCTCAGTGTGCCAGAGTTAATCTCTTAAATATGCAGATAAGAATGTGTTACTTTCTTTCAATGAACATTAATTGCTCTTGTGGGGGAGGAATCAAAATCTCTTCCATGGATGATAAGGTCCTAAATATTTAGTCTTCTATCAATTTTCAGATCTTTATCATTTCTGTCTCTGCTTTGGTCACCTTAAGCTTTGAATTTCTTAAATGAGCCAAGATACCCCCTTGGAGCAACTCTTCCAATCTTCCCTTGCTGCCTTTCTATTCTTCTGTGATTCCAGTTCTGTAATGACTTTGTCAATGGAAATTTCTCTCAAATTTATTGTATTATTTTTCTAATAAGATTTATTTGAGGTCTATGTGCTTCACATTGGTGATGCTCATTCCAATCATAATTTACTATTTGTCTGCTTTTTGATTAATATTTCTCCAGAATAGATTATAAACTTGATATATATAAATGTATTTATGTATCTATATATATTTTTCAGCTACCATTGTGGCTAGAATAGAGTCATCAACAAATATTTATTGAATAAGTAAAAAAAAAAACCATGTATTGTGCTTATTCTAGACTAAAAATTATGGCTATAAAATTATACATAAAAAACTACTCATGTCAATTGGCCATTTATATTGAATTGATCAGGGCATGCTTTAGTATGGGAAGAATGTATATTATCCTATTGTATGAATGCACTACAATTTATATCTCAATACTATTCTTGACCAAATATTTGTTGTTTCTCATTTCTGTGTTACAAATAATGCTGTTTTTTTACTCTTGGACTTGTCTTTAGGTATTCATTTTAATAGTAACTTGTATCAGCATGCTTGCTAAATGCATATCTTTAATATTGATTGTTTATTACTTTTACATTTGCAATCATATTTCCTGAAAATAATGAAAGTTTTATCATTATAATAATTCTTATTATTTGTTTTTATGAATCTTTCATTTCCATTCTATTTCAACATTATCTTACCTATTCTTGATTTTTTGAATTTCCACATAAATTTTAGAAGCATGTTGATAATTTGTATAAAACTGCAACTGAGTTCTTAATTGTGGTTGCATTGTATTTGTAAAGAGGATATAGTATGGGTGGTCATGTAGCACATCAATTATATAAAGATTAGGTAAACAGAGGGCCACTTGAAAAGGAAATATACAATTATCATACTGAGAGAGATTTGCAAATATATCTTGGCATTAAAAAGAAAAATTACCATGAAAAATGAGTAGGGAAAAAATAATTGAGTTAATATGCTATTATAAGCATTTTGGAAAAAAAAAAATTAATTCAGTTCAATTCAGTTGCTCAGTCACATCCAATTCCTTGTGACCCCATGAAGTGCAGCACACCAGGCCTCCCTGTCCATCACCAACTCCCGGAGTTTACCCAAACTCATGTCCAATGGGTTGGTGATGCCATCCAACCATCTCATCCTCTCTCATCCCCTTTTCGTCCTGCCCTCAATCTTTCCCAGCATCAGGGTCTTTTCAAATGAGTCAGTTCTTCACATCAGGTGGCCAAAGTATTGGAGTTTCAGCTTATACATCAGTCCTTTCAATGAACACCCAGGACTGATCTCTTTTATGATGGACTGGCTGGATCTCCTTGCAGTCCAAGGGACTCTCAAGAGTCTTCTCCAACACCACAGTTCAAAAGTATCAAATCTTTGGTGCTCAGCTTTCTTTATAGTCCAACTCTCACATCCATACATGATCACTGGAAAAACCATAGCCTTGACTAAACAGACCTTTGTTGACAAAGTAATGTCTCTGCTTTTTAATATGCTGTCTAGGTTGGTCATAACTTTCCTTCCAAGGAGTAAGCGTCTTTTAATTTCATGGCTAAAGTCACCATCTGCAGTGATTTTGGAGCCCAAAAAAATAAAGTCAGCCACTCTTTCCACTGTTTCCCCACCTATTTGCCATACACTGATGGGACTGGATGTCATGATCTTAGTTTTCTGAATGTTGAGCTTTAAGCAAACTTTTTCACTCTCATCTTTCATTTTCATCAAGAGGCTCTTCAGTTCTTCACTTTCTGTCATAAGGGTGGTGTCATCTGCATATCTGAGGTTTTTGATATTTCTCCCAGCAATCTTGATTCCAGCTTGTGCTTTCTCCAGCCCAGTGTTTCTCATGATGTACTCTGCATATAAGTTAAATAAGCAGGGTGACAATATACAGCCTTGATGTACTCCTTTTCCTATTTGGAACCAGTCTGTTGTTCCATGTCCAGTTCTAACTGTTGCTTCCTGACCTGCATATAGGTTTCCCAGGAGGCAGGTCAGGTGGTCTGGTATTCCCATCTCTTGAAGAATTTTCCACAGTTTGTTGTGATCCACACAGTCAAAGGCTTTACCACATTTAATGAAGCAGAAATAGATGTTTTTCTGGAACTCACTTGCTTTTTTGATGATGCAGCAGATGTCAGCAATATGATCTCTGGTTCTTCTGCCTTTTCTAAAACCTTTTTTAAACAAATTAATGGAAACCAGCAAAATAAAGTTAAGATTGTATCTCATAACTATAATGTGAGAAGTCAGAGAGACAATAATTATACAGGATTAAACCTATAAAATATAATTTCATAAAGTTCAATACACTAGGATATTATATAGATTTTAAAAAATGGAAATAATTTCTCTTAGTTGAGTATCAAAAGACAATGTGTATTTTGTTCTCATTTTTCTTTTTCTTTTTTTTAAGTCATCTGGTTTCTCACATATTAACAACATCAACCGGGCAGTAAATTTTACCATGAGAATCACCACATATTAGAAAAAAGAGGAAACATGCTTTGCATAAACTGTAGTAAACAAATTTCAGTGCTAGATTCTGTTCAGTATCAACATTCCAATAATACTACTTGCGGATATACTACACAAATCTTGAAGCAATGCTACAACTCAGAAAAAATTGCTTGATACATTGATTATATAAGAAAGTTACCCGAGGAGGTACTTAAATTGGTCCAAAATTTAAAAATGTATAGAATCAAAAAAGAGGAAAGACAGGCCTTATGAAAAAGATAGTTCAACTCAAGAAACCAATGATCAAAAGTCTTAGAATGAAATCTGTATTATAAACCTAGATAACAAGTATAGATTTCTGTAGGAAGAATAAAGGTTCAGGAAAAAAATAATAAAAATGTAAAATAAAAATTAAAAAATTGATTAATAGATATAATTGAAACTTGGAATACATAGTATTTCCAGACATATAATGGCACAAAAGGAGAAAATAAAGTGAGATAATTCCAAATTCCAAATATAGTCCTACAAGATAATTATACAAGCAAACTAAAACATGATATAATTTTAAATAATTGTTTATGTATAAGATAAATGCATTTATTTGATATGACATCAGGACTATTCTCTTTTGATTGGAATAAGAGTCATGGCATTGCATTCGGAGAGAAGAAAATATATTTTTAGAAGACTATCTAACCCGGTATAGGGCAATGTAATTCCAAGTTAATGAAATTGCCATTTACTGATTTCTAATTTTAAAACTTAACCAGCAAAGCAAGTATTAAAGATGATTGTTGGATCAAGTAATGTTATTTGCCTCCCTAATTTATTATTTTATATTGCATACTAACTAATCATGTATGAAATCAATGAAGAGGATTAAGAGGTACAAATTGTCAGTTATAAATAAGTCTCAGAGATGTACAGCATAGGGAATATGGTCAATATTTTATAAAAACTTTGTATGATATCTAATATATAAAAATTTTCAATCACTTTTTGTAAACCTGAAATGAATGCGATATCAGTCAACCATACTTCAATAAATAAAAAAATAAATTAAATTAAATAAATGAATACTTACAAATAGAACTCTAAAACAAGAAAACAAGACCTTTAAAACAAGCAAAAACAAGACTAGGAGCCGACTGTGGCTCAGATCATGAATACTTTTTTGCAAAATTCAGACTTAAATTGAAGAAAGTAGGTAAAACCACTAGACTATTCAGGTATGGCCTAAATCAAATCCCTTATGACTATACAGTGGAAGTGAGAAATAGATTCAAGGGATTAGATCTGATAGACAGAGTACCTGAAGAACTATGGAAGGAGGTTCGTGACATAGTACAGTGCCGGGGTCCAGCCTCGGCAGGATCCAGGGGGTACCTTCAGGATGAACGGCGTCGGTGAGAGAGAGAAAGACACGTGAGACCAGCTTTGATAGGGCCAAGTCTGCGAGGGAGAGAGAGAGAGAGAGAGAGAGAGAGAGAGAGAGGGAGAGAGGGAGAGAGTGACCAGACGGGGGGTGCAGCAGAGTCTGGCAGAGTCTGGCAATGCTTTATTTTTTACCGTGGCTTTTACACCCTAAACATTTCTAATGGGAAGATAGTTTAACATTACATCAGCTTGTTCTTCACGAAACCAGGGTGTTTTCTGCATACTTCTTTGTTTATGAGGGTCTTGTACATGATCTTCTAGCCTAGGGGCCTATTGACATTTTATGACCTAGGTGAATGCAAAGCTGTTTTCTGTAATCTATTCTTTAATGAACACAAAGGTCAGTCCTTTTGCAGAAGTTATCAGTTAAATTTATCTAAAAGGTTTACCACACAAAGACTCTGCAGCTCCAGTGAGGCAGCCCCTGTTTAGCATTCCTGGTTAAAATTAACAATTTTAAACTCTTATTTTTCTAAATCTTTGACCTTAACCACTTTTAGATTAATATTTTTATGTTCTCTAATAGGGCTTCCTCACCCCCGAAGGGCTCTGTGACTATTAGGGCCTTTATGTGATCAGGTTCTTTATGCTGTTTTATGATTAGGGTATTATAAGCAATCATGCATGTTAGTACCAAGGGCATAAACGCATTTGCCAAACAAACTAAAATACCAGCAAAGGAGTTTAAATTAAAACACTCCTTTCACCCTGGATAATCTCATAAAATATCACCACCTGGGAAACTTATTGATTAAAGTTCTAAATTGATTCTTATTTGGAAAGAGATCGGGGAAGGCCTTCTGCCTGTGTCACAGAAATTAGGGAGTAGTCTATTGAAGCAAGCATCAGAAAGACAGATATCATCTTTAAGGTGAGCGCCGGGGGCAGCTTTTCAGAATCCCTGAAAACCTGATCCACCTTGCCCATCAGCTTTTCTCCCTCATGACCTTGTCATGGGTGGGATCTCGTGTGCCGGCTCCCAGCAGTACAGGAGGCAGTGATCAAGACCATCCCTAAAAAAGAAATGCAAACAGGCAAAATGGTTGCCTGAGGAGGCCTCACAAATAGCTGAGAAAAGAAGAGACGCTAAATGCAAAGGAGAAAAGGAAAGATATACCCATTTGAATGCAGAGTTCCAAGAATAGTAAGGAGAGATAAGAAAGCCTTCCTCAGTGGTCAATGCAAAGAAATAGAGGAAAACAATACAGTGGGAAAGACTAGAGATCTCTTCAAGAAAGAGATACCAAGGGGACATTTCATACAAAGATGGGCACAACAAAGGGCAGAAATGGTCTGAACCTAACAGAAGCAAAAGACATTAAAAAGAGGTGGCAAGAATACACAGGAGAATGATACAAGAAAGATCTTCATGACCAGAAAACCACAATGGTGCAATCACTCACCTAGAGCCAGACATCCTGGAATGCAAAGTCAAGTGGGCCTTAGACATCACTACAAACAAAGCTTGTGGAGGTGATGGAATTCCAGTTAAGCTACTTCAGATCCTAACAGATCATGCTGCGAAAGTGCTGTATTCAATATACCAGCAAATTTGGGAAACTCAGCAGTGGCCACAGGACTGGAAAAGGTCAGTTTTCATTCCAATCCCAAAGAAAGGCAATGGCAAAGAATGCTCAAACTACCGCACAATTGCACTCATCTCACATGCTAGTAAAGTAATGCTCAAAATTCTCCAAGCCAGGCTTCAGCAATATGTGAACTGTGAACTTCCAGATGTTCAAGCTGGATTTAGAAAAGGCAGAGAAACCAGGGATCAAATTGCCAACAACTGCTGGATCATCAAAAAAGCCAGAGAGTTCCAGAAAAACATCTATTTCTACTTCATTAAATATGCCAAAGCCTTTGACTGTGTGGATCACAACAAACTGTGGAAAATTCTTCAAGAGATGGGAATACCAGACTACCTGACCTGCCTCCTGAGAAACCTGTATGCAGGTCAGGAAACAACAGTTAGAACTGGACATGGAACAACAGACTTGTTCCAAATCAGAAAAGGAATATGTCAAGGGTGTATATTGTCACCCTGCTTATTCAACTTATGTGCAGAGTACACCATGAGAAACACTGGGCTGGAGAAAGCACATGCTGGATTCAAGATTGCTGGGAGAAATATCAATAACCTCAGATATGCAGATGACACCACCCTTATGACAGAAAGTGAAGAAGAACTAAAGAGTCTCTTGATGAAAGTGAAAGTGGAAAGTGAAAAATTTGGCTTAAAGCTCAACATTCAGAAAACTAAGATCATGGCATCAGGTCCCATCACTTCATGTCAAATAGATGGGGAAACAATGGAAATTGTGAGAGACTCTATTTTTTTTTTTTTTTTTTTTTTTGTGCTTCAAAATCACTGAAGATGGTGACTGCAGCCATGAAATTAAAAGACACATGCTCCTTGGAGGAAAAACTATGACCAACCTAGAGAGCCTATTAAAAAACAGAGACATAACTTTGCCAACAAAGGTCCGCCTAGTCAAAGCTATGGTTTTTCCATTAGTCATGTATGGATGTGAGAGTTGGACTATAAAGAAAGCTGAGCACTGAAGAACTGATGGTTTTTTACTGAGGTGTTGGAGAAGACTCTTGAGCATCCCTTGGACTGCATGGAGATCCAACCGGTCCATCCTACAGGAAATCAGTCCTGAATATTCATTGAAAGGACTGATGCTGAAGCTGAAGATCCAGTACTTTGGCCTCCTGATGTGCAGCACTGAGTCACTGGAAAAGCCCCTGATGCTGGGAAAGATTGAAGGTGGGAGAAGGGGATGACAGAGGATGAGATGGTTGGATGGCATCAGCGACTTGATGGACATGAGTTTGAGTAAGCGCTGGGAGTTGGTGATTGACTGGAAAGCCTGGAATGCTGTAGTCCATGGGGTTACAAGTAGTTGGACACAACTGAGTGACTAAACTGAACTACAAATAGAACTTGATTTGTTAGATGAATAGGCTGCTCAGAATATCAATAATCACAGGATATGATTATTTGAATGTGGCTATATGACCAAGTAATAAGACAAAAGCAGAGGTGATATGAAGAAACTTCAAGAAGTCTCCTTGAAAAGAATGCTCATACTTGTTTCTCCTGAATTTTTATTTTTTTGTAGTTCTTGCTTGCAATTCTTCTCTGATAATTAGAACTACATTACTTGCTTTGGATCATGTTTGATTTTAAAATGACATTTGTGCACCAAAATGATAGAGAAGAACAGTAGAAGAGCCTGAGACCCTGGAGAAATGGTATCTGACATTGAACACAGTAGTTGACCCTCCTCATCTGCAGGTTCCACATGTACAGATTCAACCAACTATGGCAATGTTCAAATAAAAGCTCCAGAAAATTCTAAAATCAGAACTTTAATTTGAAGCATGTTGCCCACTATTTACATAGGATATACATTCTATTTGGTATTAGAAGTAATCTAGAGATGATTTAAAGTACAGTTGTACCTCTGTATACAAGGGATTGATTCCAGGACCCATGCTCAGATATCAGAATTCTTGCATGTTCAAGTCCCTTGTGTAACCTTTGCACATTCCCAAGTAATCTTTAAACCACCTCTAGATTACTTGTAATGCCTAGTATAATATAAATGTTCAAAAAAAAGCTTTGCTGGTGCACAGCAAACTATAACTTTGTTTTTGGAAATTTCTGGAATTTTTTTTCAAATATTTTTCATCTAAAGTTAGTTGATTCTGCAGAGGAGGAAACCATGGATAAGGAGGCCCAACTGTATTCAGGAGGATATGTATATATAGCAATATACTACATAATTTTTGTAAGGTACTTAACATCAGTAGATTTTGGTATCCATGGGGGTGTTAGAATGAATCCTCTGCAGATACCAAGGGATAACTAACTACTATCTACTCCAGAGTTCTTTATTAAGAAAACTAAATCTACTTCTGTATTCTTTAATTCTGTGTAATGTGGTTTTCCCTCTATTATATGTGGCTGAAACCAATCTGTTAGCTTTGAACTTGGATGACAAGAGTAATTTAATAATAATGATGACATTGTTGGTAATAGTAAGATGCAAGGATTAGAAAATGTAAGGGTTTAAAAATATTAGAGTAATAGCTACTCTGTCAGTCTTATCTTATAGACAGTAAAGATTAGAAAAACAATAAACTAAGAAATAAAGATTTAGCAATATTATGTAAAGTCACAAGTGTTGGAAAGCATATGAAGAAATATGACTTAACTATATATGCAGCAGTACACGAACTGAGAACTTCCAGATGTATAAGCTATGTTTAGAAAAGGCAGAGGAACCAGATATCAAACTGCCAAAACTTACTGGATCATAGGGAAAGCAAGGAAATTCCAGAAAAGCATCTACTTCTGCCTCATTGATGATACCAAAGCCTTTGACTGTGTGGATCACTGCAAATTGGAAAATTCTTTTTTAAAAAAAGAGATGGGAATACAAGGCCACCTTACTTGCCTCCTGAGAAACCTGTATGTAGGTTAAGAAGCAACAGTTAGGACTGGACATGGAACAAAGGACTGGTTCAAAATTGGGAAAGGAGTACGTCAAGGCTGTATATTGTCACCCTGTTTATTTAACTTATTTCTGTGCAGAGTGCATCATGAGTAAATCTGGGCTGGATGAATCCCAAGCTGGAATCAAGATTGCCAGGAGAAATAGCAATAAAGTATAAACTATATCAATAACCTCAAATATACAGATGATACCACTCTAATGGCAGAAAGTGAAGAGGAACTAAAGAGTCTCTTGATGAAGGTGAAAGAGGAGAGTGGAAAAGCTGTCTTGAAACTCGGCATTCAAAAAACTAAGATCATGGCACCTGGTTCCATCACTTCACGGAAAATAAAAATGGGAAAAACTAGAAGCAGTGACAGATTTTATTTTCTTGAACTAAAAAATCACTGTGGATGGTGTATGCAGCCATGGATTTAAAAGACGTTTGCTCCTTGGAAGGAAAGATATGACAAGCCTAGGCAGCATGCTAAAAGAAAACAGAGACACCATTTTGCCAACAGAAGTCTGTATAGTCAAAGCTATGGTTTTTCCAGTAGTCATGTAAGGATGTGAGACTTGGGCCATAAAGAAGGCTGAGCACCAAAGAACTGATGCTTTCCAACTGTGGTGCTGGAGAAGACTCTTGAGAGGCCCTTGGACTGCAAGGAGATCAAACCTATCAATCCTAAATGAAGTCAACTCTGAATATTCATTGGAAGGACTGATGCTAAAGCTGAAACTCCAATACTTTGGCCACCTGATATAAAGAGCCGACTCACTGGAAAAGACCCTGATGCTGGGAAAGATTGAGGGCAGGAGGAGAAGGGGGCAGCAGAAGATGAGATGGTTAGATAGCATCATTGACTCAGTGGACATTAGTTTGAGCAAACTCTGGGTGATAGTGAAGGACAGGGAAGTCTGGCCTGCTGTGGTTCACAGGGTAGCAAAGAGTCGGACACAGCTTAGTAACTGAAGAACAACAACAATAATAATTTGAAATAAAAGAATGGGGATGAGGAGTATAGTATCAGTAAACTCACTTCTTTTGACTTTTATTTTTAGGAGTAAAAGATACAAGAAAATATATATAATTGAGATTTTTATGTTTCTTCTATCTGAACAAAAAAACTCTCTAAGCATAAATTGAAATATATGTTGAATAAAAAAGTAATAAAACAATTAATAACTGAAATAGAACTACTTATTTCTAAGTAAGACCAAGAATAATAACCCTGTGAACAATTCTCTAGTCTTCAGGTTTCATCTTCATCAAGTGTTAACCATATCTTTTTAAAAGATTTTTATGTTGACTGTTCACTCTTGAATGCACAGTATCAGAATATTTCTGAAAATTATTTAACCTTCATCAAGCATACTTGATCGTTATGGTTTCTGTGATAGCACTATTTGACAACCTGTAAATGGTTTGATCATTCACCTACCTACGTGAGTGTTTGGTTTGTCCAGTTTTTTTATGCATACATAAAAATACAACTAAGAACATATTTTGAAGAATTCAATAAAACTCCCATTGAACTAGAAACATTGTCTGCTCTGTGTACGTGTGTTGAAATCTCATTCCAGGTTCTGTTTCACAGAAACTGTTCAACTTGAATGTAGTCTTTAAATATTCATTATTTAATATAAATATTTAAGCATTTAATATAGGTAGCTGACCTCTAAATAACTGCTGATGCTGAAGCAATCACCAGGCATTTTTCTTTATTTTTTTTTCCTTTGTACTTTGCTGAAAGCTTTTCAATATATAAACTATTTTTTTTTGGCAAAGATTTTTAGGTAATACATAAGATGTATGTAAAAACATATCAAATGTGAGCCCAATAGATGGGTAGAATACTAGACTTGTAAAGGTGTAATGAATTGATGTTTATACTTGTCCAATATTAAATAAAATCCCCTGAGTGAGTAATAGTGTTTGCTCTTCTATTCGACTGTAAAGTCCTTGAAGGTACACTCTCTGAGTTGCTTGTCACTTGATCCTTGTATAATGTCTGAACGCTCACTATCATGAGTATGGTAAATACTTAATGAGTACTGAATGTGTGGTAAATATGACTCTTGAGCCACAAATTCAAGTGCATTAGTAATATAAAACTTATTTCTTGATAACGTTAATCAAACCTAATAATCATGTTGGTCTATTTTTCTGCCTTGAAAAAAGTGAAATCTCATTCACCTTAAGGCCATTTTTACTGTTAAAACTTTCAAGGTGTCTATAAATTACTTCAGAACTTCCAAAACACCAAGTAATTTGGGAGTTGAGATCTATCTGGATTCTCAGTCATAAAGTATCTATTCTGGAATTCATGTTGACATCTGTATTTCAATCTTGCCTTTCTTTAGGGCCCTTGTCCTCTTTTAAAGCCATCTTCACAATTGTGATTCATTCCTACAGGAATCCATGTCATCTACCCATTGTACATTACTGGATCAGAAAGGGATGCTCTGAGAATGCCCCAGTCTCTTTCTGCATGAACAGATCCACCCTGTTCTCCATACTCCTTTCCCTGCTCTATATTAAAAGTAACGGTTTCAAGGTTGTTAGTGCTTTTCTTAGAATTATTCTGAGTGGTTTATGTACTGATTAGTCACATACTCTTTGAAGTTCTCTAGTTTATGCCCAGCACCTTTGAATTTGTTCCTGTTATTTTGTTATCTTGTATCTTTCCTAAGACAAGGAGAGCAAAATATTGGTCTGCCCAAATTAGAGGGTAATAGATAGAAATTTATAGGTAACAGGCTAATATATAGATATATAATAGCAACTAAGTGATCGACTGAAATAGTGCTTTATTTTTTTCTGTAGTGTTTTCACATATAATGCATCAGATTTACATAACCTTATAAGATATCAATCATATGTACTTTAATTGCATAGATCAGTACATTGGTTCAAGGAAATTAAATGGCTTTCCTAGATCCCATCTGCTATTGACCCATTTATTGATTTTTCAGTTTCAATAATTTTAATTTCTAAGAGACATATGACTCTATTTGGGTATGTATATATATAGACACACAATAGTCTTCATTTGATTTATTTCTATATTAAATAAATATGCTTACACTGTGCCTAGGGGAATTTGTTTTTGTTTGTTAACTTTTCCTTCTTAGTCTCATTTATGCTTTATTTGTTCTTATTTTAATCAATAAATCATTAAATTTATATCATTTGGAGTTTTAAAGGAGGCAATATTTTGAGACTTCTGTTGAAGGTGAGTTATTTCCAAGAAATGGTGCTTCTTAAAGACAAATGCTAGGCTGACCATATTCAGACCACCTTATAGTATGAATTTGGGAGGGCAAACTGCATAATAAATATTTCTCTTTCTATTCAGGAATAAAACTCAGGGTTTTTCTTGAGCTTTTTCTCGTTCTCCTTTTTCTTTTTCTAAGAATATGTTGAATATCAGTGTGGAGGTCGATGGGATTTTTCTTTACCCGTAAACTGAGGGATTAGGCCATTGTGATTCTAGTTCCATGAAGATCATTTTCTACTAGACTCCTCTATGTCTTCTATCCCATGGGCTGCAGAACTATGAAAATCAAAGTTAACATTTCTTGGAATGGAAGAATGCCCACAGGGCAAAGGCAGTTTCGCTGCTCTACTTGTATTTCTGGAGTCTAACTTTCACTTAGTATTTGACCTCTGCGGATTGCTTCTTTTCTTTCTAGTTAAAGGATGTATTTTAAAATAGACTGAAGAATACATCCAACAGTTTTAGTTGTTTTAATCAGGAGGGACATTCAATATATCCTATCTCCTAAACTATTAATGACATGTTTGATGCTCTACTATTTGAATACTAATTTACTTTCAACTGTAAATACTACTAAATTTTGGTGCATATTTTTAAATAGACTTATAAGAATAGTGCAATAAGTGAAATGATTGGGCAAATAGCATGCATATAGTTAAGACCCTTGATTTTGTACTGATAAATTGACCATAAATAAGTTTTGCCAGTTACACAGAACCAGCAACACAGGATAGGAAACTAAATAAAATTACTATTCCACCATTTTACTTTTGAAATACAGAAAACTAATAGGATCTTAATATTGGAAATCTTATTTTGGGAATTTTTTTGGTGTCTTGGTGGTTAGGATTCCCAGCTTTTACTGCCATGGCCAGGGTTCAGGTCCTGGTTGGGGAACTGAGACCCCGCAAGCCATGCAGTGCGACCAAATGTGTGTGTGTAGGCTTTCCTGGTAGCTCAGATGGTAAAGGGTCCTCCTGCAATGCAGGAGACCCTGGTTCGATTCCTGGGTCAGGAAGATCCCTAGGAGAAGAGATATGCTCCCCACTTCAGTATTCTTGGGCTTCCCTGGTGTCTCAGATGATAAAGAATCTGCCTGCAATGTGGGAGGCTTGGGTTCGATCCCTGGGTTGGGAAGATCCCCTGGAGGATGGCGTGGCAACCCGTGATAATATTCTTGCTTGGAGGATCCTCATGGACAGAGGAGCCTGGTGGGCTACAGTCCGTGGAATCAAAAAGAGTTGGAGATGACTGAGTGACTAAGCACAACACAATATAGATATGGGTTTCCCTTGTGGCTCAGTTGGTAAAGAATCCAGCTGCAATTCAGGAGACCTGGGTTTGATCCCTGGGTATACATATGTATATGTACATATATACATAAATATGTACGTATATATATATATATATACACATATATGTATGTATATGCAAATACATATATACACATATATAATGTACATATATACATACATTATATATACACATAAATGCATATATGTATACATAAATATGTAGATATATAAATATATGGATATATATGTATATATTTTATAAAATTATATGTGTAATTTTAGCTAATTTAAAAGTTAAATGTAGTAAGTTAAAAAAATTTAAGGGGTGAGAAAGAGAAAGTTCTGGTTGCATAACCAAGCCATAGAAAGATAGTATATGGGCTGATGGTGGTCTCTAAATAGATATGTCCATGGTTTAATCCTTAGAAACTCTGAGAGTTATTTTATCTGGAGAAATGGGTATTTACAGGTGTGATTAAGCTTAGTATCTTGAGAGAAGGAATTTATCCTGTATTTTCTGGGTGGGCCCTAAACTCAAACACATGTAAAGTTTTAAAAGAGAGATTAGACCAAGAAACATCAAAGAAGACACACAGAGAAGAGAAAGAGATACTGTGAACTTGAAGGCAGAGACTGGAATGATGTGGTCAAGGAATGCCAACAGCCATCAGAAGCTAGAAGAGGCAAGGAATGGATTTTGCTATAAAGCCCCCAGAGATAGTGTGGTCCTAATGACACTTTGCATTTGAACTTCTGGGTTCAGGACTGTGAGAGAATAAGTTTGCCATTTTTAATGCCACACCATTTGTGGCAACTCTAGGAAACTAATACTGGTGGCGGTGGCGGTTTAGTCGCTAAGCTGTGTCCAACTCTTGCAACCCCATGGACTATAGCCCGCAAGGCTCTTCTGCCCATGGGATTTCCCAGACGAGAATACTGAAGTGGGTTGTCATTTCCTTCTCCAGGTGATCTTCCAGATCCAGGGATGGAACCTGGGTCTCCTGCATTCATAGGTGGATTCTTTACTAATTGAGTCACCAGGGAATTTCTCCTCTTTTTTCTTATTCATACTTATTTCTTTAGTCACCTTTATTCTACAGATCTGTGTGTTTGTATGGCATCTGACAAAAGATCTAGTAAGAAAGACATTCAATTTGAAGTTTTATGTTCTAGAAAAACTTTTTTTTTTCTCACCAGTTTGGCTTTCCAGTCCTTGGACAGATCATCATTACTATCTTGGGGAGAGACACCATGATTGGTTGACCATGAGTTACCTGACTATTCTTTTGAACAAATAAGAAGCATTTGTGACTCTCAGACACTAATAACACCATCTGAATAGTTTACAAAAGAAGGGAGAAAATTTTCTGAATAAAGCACTGTATAAATGCATGAATGTCATTCTAGCTCAGCCCTTTATTCTGCACGACACACTCACATATACACAGTAGTAAGTTCCATATCTGGAAAACGTCGAACTTTCATTTCAGGAAGACTCTTTCTGTGTCATTTGCATCTCTTTCAACCAGAAAACACCAACAGTTCAATTGGCAATAGACAGATTCTGCTCAGTGTCTGGCCTCTGTTGTAAATGATGAGGGTGACAAAGATGGATTATTTTATGAGCTGTCACAGTTGTGCCTCATCGAAGGTGGTAACAAATTTACTGGCCCAGGCTCTCAGTGGGCTTCATAGAATATCCCTAGAACCCCCCTAATAGGCAAACTTGAATTATTTTCTGTTGCTGTCTTCTATGTCATATTAAATTTTTAGTCTTGGTGAAGAGAGTTATGTCAAATTTTGGAGATCCAGTTGTTTCAAAAAAGATGTTTCCCCGATTATCAACTGATATTGTCTAAATAGTTTATTTTCAGATGGAGATTATGATGTGGCTCTTCTAGCCTCTACCAAATATACATGGAGTTATTCTATTAGTGTATTCTACACTGCTGAGTGTTGAAAAAAATCTGTGAAGAACTGTAAGAAAGATAGACTACATGTAAATAATCTCTAGAATTTCAATTAAATAAGATCCCAAGAGATCTAGATATAATGGACACATACATAGTTGAGGATGAGACCTGGATCAACTATTTCTATTAATTCTGCTGTGTCATGCCTGGAATTCCCTAAACATGATGTGGACAGAATGGATATTAGAGAGATAGAGACAATTTCAACATATGTAACCTGTTATACAGGCTTCCCAGGTAGTGGTAAAGAACTCGCCTGCCAAAGTAGGAGACATAAAAGATGCGGGTTCAATCCCTGGGTCAGGAAGATACCCTGGAGGAGGGCATGGCAACCCACTCCAGTATTCTTGCCTGGAGAATCCCATGGACGGAGAAGCCTGGCGTGCTACAGTCCATAGGGTCACCAAGAGTCAGACACGACTGAAGTGACTTAGCACTCATGTACAACCTATTATACTTCAATTCAGTTGCTCAGTCATGTCCGATTCCGTGCAATCCCATGGACTGCAGCACGCCAGGCCTCCCTATCCATCACCAACTCCTGGAGTTTACACAAACTCATGTCCATTGAGTTGGTGATGCTATTATACTTGGAAGCGTGTAAAGCAAAGAAACAAAGAAAGCTATGTAAAACATAGGGATAGGATGGTTTGCACTGTAAGCTGTCAGATAAAATTATGTCTCAGATTTTACCATCTAGCAGCAAATTTTACATTCCAGAGGTGAGCTAGTCAAAAATGGATAAATTTCATGCTTCACATAAACTACGGTGACGATTTCAGAGATCTAGAGAAAAGTCATATAACATTCTGAGATACACTTAGCAGATGAGAGAAATGATATACTAGCGGCATCAATTGAACAGCAAGTTGTGCGTGAAGGGGCATAAAACATTAGCTTGGAATTTGATGTGCCAAAAATATGAAATTAAATATAATAATGAATAAATCTGAGAGCCATTCCATCTCCAAAGCAATTCTCACATTTTTCAACAAGAGAAATGATCTATCAGCACGTGACTTCTGTAGGAAGTTGTATAAAAATTCTTGAATTCTCAGATATCATGGACAGTCAATTATGTAGAGAAAAATAATCCATGCAAAGCTAGTAGGTTATTAAAGAAAATGATTTTTCATCATAAAAAATTAACTCTTAGCTACCTTTAAAGAATTTATATTTACAGAAATATGATCACAAAAGGAAAAACAAGTTGACTATCTGGGAGAAAGCCTCGAGGGATGAAAATTGTGTTCCTAACTTGATTTTGGATATGTTCAAAAAATAAGTAGATAATGATGTGGCATATATTGTTGTGTTGTTTAGTTGCTCAGTCATGTCTGATTCTTTTGCAACCCCTTAGACTGTAGCCCATCTGGCTTATCTGTCCATGGGATTTCCCAGGCAACAGTACTGGAGTGGGGCCACTTGCTTCTCCAGGGTATTTTCCTGACCCAGGAATTGAACCCGTGTTTCCTGCATTGGCCGGCAGATTCTTTACCATTGAGCCATCTGGGAAGCCCTGGTGGCATATATTAGAATCCTACAAAGAAAAAATACTTATATTTTTGGACTCCTGTGTCTAGAACAGTGTCTAGATCCTACATTTTTGTTCAGTGGAATTTAATGCTAAATCTCATAGGGACTCACAGATGGTCAAAAGATTTGGCTTGCCTGTATCTCTCCCATAATCTCTGATGGATTGGGTGACTCTGCTTGTATGATGTCAGTTAGATTTAAAATAAGGGTATTCACTCCATCTATTGAGTGTTTTCAAGCATCAAAATTTAGGGTTTCAGTAAACCAAACATTCAGTTAGTGAAATGACTCACTTTTCATCTGACTCTGTTCTTTGAGATAATATAAATCAAGGCTTGGCAAGAAATGACTTATAGGTGAACTATAGTCCACAGGTCAAATCTGGTTTGACTCTTCTGTTTTTTTAAATAAAGTTTTATTAGAACACACCCTGCCCATTTATTTAGGCCTTATCTATGACTGCTTTCTTGCTACAACAATAGTTTTAGGTCCTTGCACCAGAAACCACAGCCCACAAAGCTGAAAATATTCATTGCATGGCTCTTTATAGAAACAGTTTACAATCCCATTCTATCTGTAGTAAACTGCAAATCTTTTGTTCAAGTGTCTTAAGAAAAAAAGCAAAGTAATGTTGAAAGTTAGGTCCTATTTTAAAATTGGAAATTCCTCTGGCCACTGAAACACAGGTCAATAAAGTCATTCAGAGCAGTCATAAAAAACAGTTCAGGGATTGGAGTGCTGGTAATGAAGAAAAGTAAACTCTTATTCAGGAAATCACTTCAAATTAGATACTACTGAAAATTAAGAGAAACAGGAGTAGTAGCCTCATCTGATCTTTAGCTAAGAGATTAAAGAAAAAGGCAAAGCTTCTTCTGCTCACTCTTGGATCTGATCCTGATTAAACAGTGGTTGTGAATGTTTTGTTTTTTTGAGTCATAGGTAAGAATGAGGCTGTTAGTCCTGCTCATTCAGGTGGAAAACTTTCCCCACTCCACGTATTCCTCAGAGTGAATGATTGGATTGGGAATTTTGGGAATCCTCAGTGATCCATGTTATTTTAGTCAATCCAATAATCAAATTAAAGTGATTGTGTAGCAATCTAATTAATCATTCATTGATCTGAAATTATAGTTTAAAAAACAAATATATTGGCTAAAAAATTATTGATTTGTTTTGATTATGTCCACAGAGGAACTATAATTTCTTTAACAGTTGTCTGAACATAATTCATAGAATTACCTGCCTGCAGTCATAATACAAACATGATAAAAATGTTCTACAGTCTCAACTTTCAAAATATACCAGGAGGAAAATAAAGGCAATTATTTTTTTTCCAAAAGATATATTGAACAAAAAATCATTTTAAGTGAAAATAGTGGAATGAAAATGCACTTAAATAATGATTATAGTGGTATATATCTGTCCTCAGACAAATTTTTGACATTTTTAATACTATACGTGGAATGGCAAATAAGATCCTGTTGTAGTACAAAACAAAAGTTTTAGAATTAAGACCAAATTTACAAAAACAGACAAAAACCTGGCTTAAAATCTCTGACCCATCCTGGTGAAGTAAGTAATATTTGAAAGTGTCAGGGGTATGTTGCTGACTTAGATTCTTCTTCAAGATTGAAGGGCTTATTCTCTTTCAACCCCCATGGAAAGAAGGTTGATAAGTGTCAGCTGTCAGACCTCTCAAGAAATTATCCTTAGCTAAAGAGAGTCGCCTCTCCCAAAGTCACACCTTCTTTCCAGGACAGCCTCCATCCAGTGACTGGACAGTAAGTTGTATAAAGGACTAGACACTTTGTCGCAACTCAAGGGCAATTCTGGCTTCAGAGTTCCATGGAGGGTTGCCTGAAGCCCTACTGTGACTTCTCCACAACCTAAATTATCCCTCTGTCAAATCTTCTTCTTTGTCTCCCATGTAGCAGTGATCCCAAGAGAACTCTTTAAAAAAATTATTCATTTTTTGGCTGTACTGGGACTTGGTTGCTGCATGGTCTTTAGTTGTGGCGAGCAGAGACTACTCTCTAGTTGAGGTGTGCAGTTTTCTCATTGTGGTGACTTCTCTTGTTGCAGAGCCCTGGTTCTAGGGCATGCAGGCTTCAGAAGTTGTGGTGCTTGGGTCCAGTTGCTCCACGGCATGTGGGATCCTCTCAGACTGAACCCATGTCTCCTGCATTGGAAGGCAGATTCTTTACTCCTGAGCCCCTATGGAAGCCCCCACGAGAACTCATGAATTATCATCCACCATGCTAAATCTCTGGGCTTCCCTGGTAGTTCAGCTGGTAAAGAATCCACCTGCAATGCAGGAGACCCTGGTTCAATTCCTGGGTCAGGAAGATCTGCTGGAGAAGGGATAGGCTACCCACTCTAGTTTTCTTTGGCTTCCCTGGTAGCTCAGCTGATAAAGAATCTGCCTGCAATGTGGGAGACATGGGTTGGATCCCTGAGTTAGGAAGATCCCCTGGAGAAGGGGAAGGCTACCCATTCCAGTATTCTGGCCTGGAGAATTCCATGGACTGTATAGTCCATGGAGTTGCAAAGAATCAGACATGACTGAGCGACTTTCACTTTACTTAACTTCATGGTCATCTCCAGGCTTCCCTGGTGGCTCAGGGGTAAAGAATCCACCTGCAATGCCAGAGATGCTGACTGGATCCCTGGGTCTGGAAGATCACCTGGAGAAGGAGATAGCAACCCGCTCCAGTATTCTTGCCTGAAAAATCCCATGAACAGAGTTGCCTGGTGGGCTGCAGTCCATGGGGTTGCAAAAGAGTTAGACATGATTTAGTGGCATAGCAACAATAACAGTGCTAATCTCCATCTCATTTCTGCTTCCTATTAAGAGTCAGTGATTGGAATACGCTAAGAAAGTGCACATTCAGATTGAATTTTTGGAGACAGAGCACCCAAATCCTGCTGGCAATGAAAAACCCAACATAGTGGTAGGTGGAAAACGATAACCTCTGGCTCAAATCAGCTGACTAATATGCCTTGGTACAGACATAGTGACTGATATCAAGTTATGTAACCATCATGTGTTTGGTTCTGTTGCACTTCCCAAATCATGAAATCAGAGGTTCACTGAAATTCTGTTATAACATGGAAGTTGTGCACTTGGAATTGAGCATGACCAATGCCAAAAATGATAAGTTTGTCATACAAGCAAGGTTACCCAGACTCCAAGCTCAACAGGATTGTTGAATCAACATCTCTCCTTCAGCTCACTTCTATGGTGACTTATTATAACCAAGGGATGGAGGCAGAAAACAAGGTCAGATCATTTCTCTGATCTAGGTGCTTAGTACAACTGAGTACAACTGAAAATGTATTGCAGCTGGTAATCCACTTTAGTTAAATGGAAATAACTTGAGTCAGTACAGTTATCCTTTGGTATCTGTGGGAGATTGCTTTTAGGACCCACTGGAGATCCATGAATACTCAATTCCTATTGGTTCTCTGTATCTGCAGTTCTCCATTCATGGATTCTGAAGGCCAGAGGGCCAATTATATGTAGATTCATGAGCAGTGGCAAATGGCCTGGGGAGAGTGCTCAGAAGTTGAACAGAGGAAAAGAAATGGGTTGGCAAATTCATCAGAAGCCAAAAAGAGAAAAATTGGAAAATTGGTAAGGGCATCTGGAATAGCACCATGGGATGTGGCTACAGGAATGGCCACAAAGTGTAAAAATCTTTGTATTTCATGTTAATGCCCACTGGTGCATATCCACCATGGAAGGGTTACTACATAGCCAACTAGAGTATGTATGCCTTGGCTAGTTGACATCAACCAGCCTTTGGACTCCCCTCTCCCCCAGTTCTGGCACAATGAATGAATGGACAGAAGAGCTATGGTAGCATGTATGGGCTCAACAGCACGAATTCCCACTTGCCAATCTGGTATGGGTAAGGCAGTTTATGGGTTTCAGCCTGTCACCAACGAAGTTCAAGTCTAAATCTCTGATTAAGTCTCCTCCCTCAAGGAGAATAATCATATCCATTGTAGCAGGTTTATTACATTAGACTCCTTCAACCTGGAAAGAATAGTGATTTATTTTGATGGACACTGATACATATTTTAGGTATGGGTTTTTCCTTCCTGCTTGAAGGGCCTTATTCAGGATGGCTGTCAAGGGACTTGTGTAGGTATCTGATGCATTTACATGGCATCCCCAAAAGTATTATGTTCAATTGTATTTTTGGTACTTAGTATTATTTTCTAATCAGCCATATTAGCTCTCTGGTGCTATGTAATTTCACAGCCTGTCTAACATAGTCTGTCTTACAAATACAAAATTTTATAAGGAAAAAAAGAGGTCAGAGCAATCAGCGAAACTACAAATAGCTATGTGGGCCAATTGTTGGTCAGCTTTCCATTTAAAAAGCATGGAAACACTGAACAATAGTATTCTTCTATTTATTTCTTCTGGCCTGACCTCTTGTCCAACTATGACCATTACATTGTCTTCTAACCCTATTCAACTCAAACACTACTGAGTGTTGTGACTGTTGTTCTTGAACTTTTAATAACTATCCTTTATTTGGGGTAAAGCATGTAAGGGCTTCCATGATAGCTCAGTTGGTAAAGAATTCGCCTGCAGTGCGGGAGACCTAGGTTCGATCCCTAGGTTGGGAATACCCCCTGGAGAAGGAAAAGGCTATCCATTCCAGTATTCTGGCCTGGAGAATTCCATGGACTGTATAGTCCATGGGGTTGCAAAGAGTCAGACAGGACTGAGCGACTTTCACTTTCATGTAAGGGAACTGGATAAGAAACATGCATAGCTGGGAATGCAATGGGGATGAGAAAATAAATGAACAAAGTCTGGCTCTGATCAGTAACTGAAGTGTTTGAATCTAGTGGAAGAGATGGTTTATTGATATCAGTATTTATTCTCCACTTTTGTTGTTGTTGTTGTTAAGTCACTCAGTTTTGTCCGACTCTTTGCGATGCCATGGACTGCAGCACGCCCGGCTTATCTGTCCTTCACCATCTCCTAGAGCTTGCTCAAACTCATGTCCATTGAGTTGATGATGCCACCCAACCATTTTGTTCTCTGTCCTCCCCTTCTCCTCCTGCCTTCAATCCTTCCCAGCATCAGGGTCTTTTCCAATGAACTGGCTCTTCGCATCTGGTGGCCAAAGTATTGGAGCTTCACCTTCGGTATCAGCCCTTCCAATGAATATTCAGGGTTGATTTCCCTTAGGATTAACTGGTTTGATTTCCTTGCTGTCCAAGGGGCTCTCAAGAGTCTTCTCCAGCACCACAGTTTGAAAGCATCAATTCTTTCGACCTCAACGTTCTTTATGGTCCAACTCACATCCATACATGACTATCGGAAAAACCATAGCTTTGTCTAGATGGACCTTTGTTGGCAAAGTGATGTCCCTGCTTTTTAATACATTGTCTGGGTTTGTCATTGCTTTTCTTCCAAGGAACAAGCACCTTTTAATTTCATAGGTGTAATCACCATATGCAGTAATTTTGGAGCCCAATAAAATAAAGTCAGTCACTGTTTCCATTTTTTCCCCATATATTTGCCATGAAAGGATGGGACCAGATGCCATGATCTTCATTTTTGGAATGTTGAATTTAAGCCAGCCTTTTCACTCTCCTCTTTCACTTTCATCAAGAGACTCTTTAGTTCCTGTTCATTTTCTGCTATTAGGATAGGCCATCTGCATACCTGAGATTATTGATATTTCTCCTGACAATCTTGATTCCAGCTTGTGCTTCATCCAGTCCAGCCTTTCACGTGATGTACTCTGCATATAAGATAAATAAACAGGGTGACAATATATAGCCTTGATGTTCTCGTTTCCCAATTTTGAACCAGTCCTTTGTTCCATGTCCAGTTCTAACTGTTGCTTCTTGACCTGTATGCAGGTTTCTCAGGAGGCAGGTAAGATGATATGGTATTCCCATCTCTTTAAGAATTTTTCATGGTTTATTTTGATCCACACTCAAAAATTTTAACATAGTCAATGAAGCAGAAATAGATGTTTTTCTGGAATTCCTTGCTTTTTCTTATAATCCGAGAGATGTTGGCAATTTGACTTCCGATTCCTCTGCCCTTTCTAAATCCAGCTTGTACATTTGGAATTTCTCATTTCATCTACTCAGGTTTTAATTAAGACTCTGGCTCCCTCCATGATGCAGCTAGATAGTATTAGCAGTTAAAGAGACCATATTCCCCAGGCTCCCTTGCTATCACTTTCTAGTATATAAGCAAAGTGATTTGTTCATTTCTGGCTCACATCCTTAGAGCAAGCTGCATTCTCTCCACTTCCTCTTTCTTTTTTCTGATCTCCAGGAAATAAATAAACCCAGAGAAAGATACTATGTGTCAGAGATGAGAGTCATTCCTTAGACTTCCATCTTCCCTCAGTCACTGTATTTTTGGAAATCTCTTTATTATAGCTACTTAGTTTAAACCATAAGAATAAATGAATCATATTAATCAATAAATATATGAAAAAGAAAACAGAGGTGCTGTTAATAGCAGTGTGGGTTGCTCCTGTCTTCCCCAGGAATCAAAAGTAATGTATTTTTCAGGAGTATGGTGAGAGGTGCATAATATAAATAGAAGCAAGGATCTATAGGAAAATCTAACAAAGGAGGTAAGCTTAGAATAAGGAATGGCAACAGTAGAAATATACAAAATTGACTTTATTATTTAAATACACAGCCAGTGTTTCTGGTTATTTATTTTAATGAGACTGCCTTTTAATTTTTATTAACATTTTTGGCTGTACCATGAGGCCTGCAGAAACTTAGTTCCCCAACCAGGGATCAGACCTTTGCCCCCTGCAATGGAAGCTTGGAGTCTTAACTTCTGGAACCTCTGGGAAGTCCCTGCTTCTGGCAATTTTATATGAACTTCTAATTGGACATGGACACCTCAAGTTTAATATAAATGTTTACTCTTAGAGTCTAGTCCAGATTTCTTTATTCTTTCCCAGGTGTTCAACTCTGAGCTATGATGCAGAGTCATGAAAAGGAGGGACCCATGGTATGTGCTACATTTAAAAGTATGTTCCTTAGACCCATTTAGTCTTGATTCTGCCCCTTCACATGCTATTGCTTCACTTACTGTTACTAGACTCTTTGAATTTCAGTTTATTGTTATGTAAATGAGGATACTAACACCCACAACAGAGAGTTAACATAAGGTTTAAAGGAATAAAAATTCAGTCAGTTCAGTTGCTCAGTCCTGTCTGACTCTTTGTGACTCCATCAACACAGGCTTCCCTGTCCATCAATAACTCCCAGAGCTTCCTCCAACTCATGTCCATGAAGTTGATGATGCCATCCAACCATCTCATCCTCTGTCATCCCCTTCTCCTCCCACCTTCAATCTTTCCCAGCATCATGGTCTTTTCTAATGAGTCAGTTTTTCGCATCAGGTGGCCAAAGTATTGGTGTTTCAGCTTCAACATCAGTCCTTCCGATGAATATTCAGGACTGATTTCCTTTAGGATGGACTGGTTGGATCTCCTTGCTATTCAAGGAACTCTCAAGAGTCTTCTTCAACACCACAGTTCAA